>NC_060956.1:3915399-3927899 GCF_910589235.1 Vespa crabro | reverse complement strand
TTATTTTTCATTTATTTCTCTTTTTTCTCTTTTTTCTTTTTGCAACTGACTCTACGATTGACACAGTAACGTGCAATAATTCTCTTATACAAACATTCTTGTAACTTTCAACAGTCGTGGGATATATTTGTACGGACGTATTTATGAACGAACGCAAAGTAAATAAATTAATTTCGTCATTTTCGTCGAACGAACGCTTACGGATATCTTCCGTAATATCGCATTTATCGGGATTTCGTCATAATTTCGATTGATTTTATTCAGAGATAAGAAAAAAAACAAAAAAAAAGAAAAAAAGGGAAATGAAAAACAAGAGAAAAGAACAAAAAAAGAAAAAAAGAAAAAAAGAAAAGAAAAAAGAAAAACGTTCGGCTGGTCGAGAGATTCAAATTCGTATTTTCAAGACGGAGGATTACTGGCCGAATTACTTTTGGCTCATTTCAACGATGCATTTCTTACGGATTTTATTCGAATAATATAAGTTAACAATCTCCAACGATATAAACACACACACATATATATATATATATATATATATATATATATATATGTTCCCAATAACGTGACGTGCGTTAGAAACATAGTGCGAAATCGATTATAACCACCATAATATAATCATTGTACAAACCATCATCAATAATATCCACATTCATCGATTAAATATCTACGAGAACTTGACATATACATACATATGTACATACATATATATATATATATATGGATATGTGTGTGTATATTTGTATGTGTGTATATATAAGTATGTATGTATGTATGTATATATATATATTTATTTATTTATTTATATATATAATATATTTGTATATATATATATATATATATATATATATATATACATATATACACATACATATACTTATCGTAGAGGTTATCGCATATTACCATCTTGACAAAAAAAAAAAGAAAAACAAGAAATAAAGAAATTAGAATAAATAGAAAGATTAATAAAACATTGAAAAAAGAAAAAACAAGAGAAAATAAAAAAAAATAAAAAAATGATTATTCACAACGATTTTTGTCGAACGTGTTCTTTCTTTCACAGGTTTGCAGCTTCTATAGTGCCGATTGATTAACTCATTTACTGACACACTCTTATTAACTGCTTTTAGATCGAGATATAGGCTCGGTTTTTTTTCCTTTATTTATTTATTTATTTATTTATTTATTTATTTATTTATTTATTCACATCGATCGTAGATATTCAAATGTTTATCATCATTTAGTCTCGTATCACTTATTAGTATGTTGTATTTCAATATTGTCTTATATGAGAACTATTACATTTTCGTTTTCGATCGAATTACGCGCGATTAGATTGGCCGTAAAATATAATTCATTTATTGATTATTATTCGACGTCACTTTTCTTTTTTGCAGTTTTTTTTTTCTTTCTTTTTGTCTTTTTGTCTTTTTGTCTTCTTGTCTTTTTGTCTTCTTGTCTTTTTGTCTTTTTTCTTTTTTTTTCTTTTTGTTTTCTTTTTGTCTTCTAGTGCTAAGATTCGTACGATCTATTTATGTGCTTTATTATACATGTACGTAATCATCGTAATTTATTATTTTAGATTAGTTTGATGGGTAACGTAAGAGCAGCAGTATCGTAACACATACATTTGTGTATACATATAATAAAAATAGAAAGAAAGAAAGAAAGAAAAAAGAAAAAAAGAAAAACAAGAAAAAAAAACAAGAAAAAAAAAGAAGAAGAAAAACCAACCATTCGTTAATTTTTTCCCCTTTTTTTCCTTTTTTTTTTAATCTTTCGATCAAAAATATATTTATGTGACGATATTTGATATGCGATGTAATTAATAAATAGTTTAGTAAATAAAAATTCATTTGTAATATTTCTATCGAGAGAATAAAAGGATGTCGGCAGATGTATCATTTTTTTTTCTTTTTTTTTTCTTTTCTTTTCTTTTAGAAGTTTAATATTGTGTCCTTGAAGCGAGTCGTATACGAAACGTTTATTATCATTATTGAAGCGTTATGAATTTGATCGAGCCTGTATTTCGCACCTCTAGAGTTTTAGAATAACAGAGTACGTTTTATTACGAGATATATATATCTATATCTATATACATATACATACACACACACACATATGCATATGTATATATATATATGTATATATGTATATGTATATATGTAAAATTAAACGATTTTTAAAAACGATGATGGATAACATTGACGTTTCCTCTTTTAGCAGCGAAACATTCGAAAATCTTCCCGGGTGTTGCTTCTGAGAGCGATCTACAAAAATGGAGAACGTCCAAGGATCGAAAATCACCTTCTCTCAGCCAAATGGGCCCGGATTCTATCAAACACAAAGTAAGATAATGTTTATGCATGTATGTACATATAAATTTAATATGAAATATATATACATATATATATGTGTGTGTGTATATGATATATAATTATGTATATATATTTTTTTTTTTAATAATAATATATATATATATGTATCTATATATGTCGTACCAACGAACGATAATAAAGAAAATTTATCGTTGTCTCTTATTTATAATTTTTAGTTCTCTCTGCAGGACAACGGCTCGGCGAAATATTTTCAAGGAGCCATGCATACGCCAAATATGGGTGAAAAAGTTGCACAGGTAAGGATCACCAATTTTTATCGTAACATCGTTATGATTGTCTCTTTAAATATTAAAAGAAAAACTTTAATGCAAAACAGTCAAGGATGTAACTCTTATATTTTTTCTTCGACCTGTTTTGATAAATTATGACGTACATATAATACGATAGTCAATGAATTGCCTTCAAAGTTTGATCGAAGAACTTGATTTTTTTTTAATGGCAGAAACTTATAAATATACATATATATATATATATATATATATATATATATATTTAAAAATATTTTTATCTTTATAATGTCTACCTTTAACGTGGAATTTATCATCGACATTGTCCCTTTTATCGCGGCCTTATTGCTTGATCGTTAAAAAATGATAAAAAAATTCGTTGAAATGTAAACGATAAAAGAACGATTGAGAATAATTAGTATTGTTTCTTTCAACATTTCATTGCGAATAACATTAAGACGGCCCTGACTGGCGCCATTCAGGCTCTGCCGCAGTCTCGTGCTCAAAAGAATTCAAGTATGGCTTCGAATTCTTTTAAAACGTACCGAGAATTATACGTTTCCTAGATTTTTAGATTATTGATGCATTTTATGGCGAAGTAATAGTATCATTTCATTATATATAATTCAATAGTATCTTTATATTTATATATAAATTTTTCATATATATATATATATATATATATATATATATAGATATGTATATTTTATATATATAATATGTAATCTTATTTATTTCATTGATATTACTCTACACGATATATACGGGATGATCTAGAAATTCTTAAATGATTTGAAAAATCAATTACTCTTTTATCGACACTTTCTAAACATAATTATCTTTTCTTCTTCTTTATATATTACATAAAAAAAAATTGCAAAGCTTGTAACTTTACAATTAGAAAAAAAAAAAAAATAAGAAAAAATTCGTCCTCTAAAAGTCTATAGAAAAGAGAATAATTGATTTTTTTTAATTCGCTTAAAGAACTTTTGACTAATCTAAAAACTTTTCAACTACTTTATGCGTGATTATTTATACGTTATATATATATGTACATACACACACACACACACACACACACACACATGTGTGGAAAAATTGGTACACGATTATAAAAAAAGAAAAAAGATCTGATTAAATGATTACTCAATTAATATTTCTTGCATTTATTTAAATTTTGGGAGGGTTCGTTCTATAAGATTTTCATAAAAGTTCAAGTATCGACATGCCCTGTGAACTTTCTCTCTCTCTCTCTCTCTCTCTCTCTCTCTCTCTCTCTTTCTCTTTCTCTCCCGTTTTGTCATTCCTGTCATCTAAAAAGGGAAAGAGTAGAGTTGGGAGTAAAAGATGAAGAGAGCTTTTCAAGTGAGTCTCACTCGATATCTTTCCTTAAAGTGAGGTACCATCTTTAAACAATTTTCGCGTTTTATGCCTTCGTCGGAATGAATACCTATAATCGAGAAAACTTTGGGTGAACATGTATATATATATATATATATATATATATATATATATATATATACATATGCATGTATGTATGTATGTATTTTTGAATACATCTGTACACATATAATCCATATTTACGATTTCCATTCGTAGATGTTGTACGAGTAAATATCTCACGACGACTGATTAAAATGAATCTGTAAAGAAAAAGATTTAATAAGGGAAATTTTGTTTGGCTATGAATCAGTTGAGAGGTCACGGCACGTAAAAATCTTTTTTTTTTTTTTTTCTTTTTTCTTATCTTTACGTATTAGAAGGATCAATTGAATTTTTTGTTTTTATTTTTTTATTTATTTTTTGTTTTTTTTTTTTTTTTGTTTTTTTTTTTTTTTTTTTTCTTTACATGTTTATATAACTCCAATTATTTTCAATGAATATCTCATGTTCATGATAGAAATATCCGAACTATTATTTTACGAATCGTTTCAAAGGTGATTTTAAGTTGATATGTTAAGTTTTAATACACGTAGTCGATTATTTTCATATAAGAATTTGAAAAAAAATAATAATCGTGAAGCTATATATATATATATATATATATATATATATATATAAAGGTAAAAAAACATTTTTAATAACGATTACGTCGAACGAAATCGTTGATCTTCGAAGCTTTCAAATACACGAACGATTGATTAATTAGCATATAATGAATTTGTATATCACGATATAAGAATTACGCTGAAATAGAAATACATTAATCAATATAACGATTATTTTTTAAACGATGCACAGTTGTAATCTTTTATCAAATATAATTTTCAATTGCAAATAGATCATCCCTTTATTATATAAATTATGTATATAAAAGAAACAATTATGGTTATCAATTTAGAATAACCAATATATAATTCTTTGTATATGTCGAAGGGATCAGGAGGTAAAAAAAAAAAAAAAAAAAATACAAAAAAAAGAATACAAAAAAAAAGAGAAAAATTATTTTCATATTTTGAATTCATAGATAATTCAAGGCCGTACGATTTTTTCTTTATTCAACTTTCTTATAACTTATAAGTAGATGCAAGATATTTCCTTGGATATATCCATGTCAGCTTGTATAAATATACATACATATATATATATATATATATATATATATATCAATTTATATTATATATATCTATACTTCAAAATATATTTTATATATTATATAATATACATATATATATTTTTTTTTCTTCAAGTTGATTACATCAAACAGGATATATATATATATATATATATATATATACGCGTATGTATGTGTGTGTGTGTGTGTGTGTGTGTATGTTTGCCATCATCCACAGATGTATCAAAAAATTCTTGTTTTAAAATGTTTAGTCGATGGTGTTAACGTTCGAACGATAAAAGAACGTCGTTCTTGTTAAACGAACCGAAACATAGTCAAAACATTAGTATCGATAACCGATAGTAGACACACGGCCGCACAACAATTTTTTGTTCCCTTTTTTTCTTATCTTTTTTTTCTTTTCTGTTTTTTCTTTTTTTTTTTTTGCGTTATTTCCTCTATCCTCAATAGCTTCGAAGAGCTTTGCCGTAAGGTCGGTGGATTAAAAATAAAACGCAAAACGCGATAGGAAAAATGTTGATAAACTTTCAAATTTATACCGTAAGCTGAGACCGCAATATATTTCGCGGAAGAGAAAACATACTTACGTATATGTACTTATGTGTACATAGACAGAAATGGAGTTAGGATATACTATATATCGGAGAATTATTTAGGTTCGTTGTTTTATTAGAGAGAGAGAAAAAAAGATATATATATATATATATATATATATATATTTCTTTATACATACATACATACATATATATACATATATATAGATGATGGAGGGATTCGATCGATTTTACGAGAATTCGTAAATGTGTTCATGAAAATATTAAAATGTGTTCATGAAAATATTATTTCAAAGAAGAAATAGAAAAGGAGTAAGAGGAAAATAAGTAAATAAAAATCCATGAGAAAGTGAACGATTGTCTCTTTCTACGTCGTTGGTCACGTGATAACGTTTATTCCGATAAAAGAAAAAAAGGCGGGATAATCGTATAACGATAGAGAGTACGCCTTTGGTTGAGTCGGTGCATCGATTCGAATCGGAAATAAACTATGTCAATAAAGAGGGATAACGTTTTTCGATATTGTAGAAAATCCTTCGTCGAATATTCGTAGGAAGGAAGGAAGGAAGGAAGGAAAGAAGGAAGAAAGGAAAGAAAGAAAGGAAGAAAGAAAATGTTTCAACAATTTCTTTCGTAAGAATGAAAGAATGAAGGAAAGTAAGAAAGAAAGAGAAAAATAAAAAGTTGGAAGAGAATAAAAGAGAGACTTTCACGGAAATTCGTCGATCGTAACGGAGAAATCCGTTGGCGAGTTGCCTTCGTCAAAGGACCGAACGAAAAAGCGAGCGAGCGAGAGAGAGAGAGAGAGAGAGAGAGAGAGAGAGAGAGAAAGAGAGAACGAGAACGAGAACGAGAGAAAGAGAGAGAGAGCATGTGAGAGTGAGAAAGAGAAAGAGAGGGAAGGAGATGCGCGCGCATGCTGTGTCACTAGACGGACGGAGCGAGGAACGAACAGTAGTTTCGTATCCTCGTCGATAGGCGGCGTGCGGGTCAGTGTCGCAGTGTCCCCCGTCCTGCCCGGCAGGTTACACACCGTCGGCACTCCGTCCACGTCGTCTCCGAGGGAAGATTCGCATATGTAAACGGTATCGAAGAGAGGTAGAAGCATTATGCTTCTCGGGCACGTATACGTTAAGAAAGATAAAAAAAAAGAGGAAGATATATATATATCTATATATATATATATTTGTATATATATATTTAGATGTATATATATGTGTATATATATATATACATATATATATATAGAGAGAGAGAGAGAAAGCGAGAGAGAGCGAGAGAGAGAGAGAGAGAGAAAGAGAATGAGAGAAAGATGATGATCGGACGATAAAGAAAAAAAAGAGAGGGAAAAAATAAAAGAAATAATTACGCATTTAATAGTACGCGATTTTTGCTTCGAAGGAAATAGGAGGAAAGAAAAAAAGAGAGAGAAGAGAGAGAGAAAGAGAGAGAGAGAGAGAGGTATTTGGTAGGTCGTTATTATCGTCGATCGAAGACGGAACGTTGCAAAATGGATTTTGACCTCCTCGTCGCGCTCGCGTCTTGTCTTCTTCGTCGTCGTCGTCGTCGTCGTCGTCGTCGTCGTCGTCGTTGTCATCGTTGTCATCTTTATCTAGTCGTGTGTACATCGACGTGTGCGTCGCGATTGAAAACGAACGCGTTATAATTTTTTCTCCAATTTCTTCTTCTTCTTCTTCTTATTATTATTATTTTTCTTTTTCATTTTGACAAAAATTTCGAAATTTGTAGTATTGTTACTCTTTCAAAAGGTGTTTCCTATTTTAGTTTCTCTTTCGCAACGATCGTAATATTGTCTCTCTTATTTTCTCTCTCTCTCTCTCTCTCTCTCTCTCGCGTTCTCTTTCGTTTTCGTTTACTTTTTAATGAGAAAGAGGGTGAGAAAGAGTGAGAGAGAGAGAGAGAGAGAGAGAGAGAGAGAGAGAAAGAGAGAGGGTACAACAGCGTCAATGAAATCGATTTCGTCTTGCGTTAGGTCGCTGAATCATTGGTGCGGAATGACAATAATTAGAAAAAAGGATCGTCGTTATCATCGATTCCGTGATGATCGTTGATCGATTCTAATCCTTTTCTCTCCCTCTCTCTCTCTCTCTCTCTCTTTGTTCTTTTTTTTCTATTTTCTTTTCATGTACTCATGGCGGGGAATTGGTTATGTGGAGGGGTGGAAGGTTAGGCGAAGGAAGAAGGGGTATGACGGGGTAAAAGAAGCGCGAATTAATCGAGTCGTCGTTGTAGGCCGATGAAAGCGCGGAGAAGCCCCTTGTCAAATGAGCGTTAAAGTGGTGTTTTCGATGACGTAATATGTGCTTTGCGCACAAGAGAGAGAGAGAGAGAGAGAGAGAGAGAGAGAGAGAGGGTGGGAGGAAGGGAGGGAGGGAGAAAAAGAAAGAAGGAAAAGTCGTGGCGCGTTTATTCTACCTTATCGTGCATCGTCATCTTGACGGGACAAAGAAGAGAAGTGTAAGGTGGCGGGTAAAAGGTTCTGAAAGTTGAGCCTCACCCCTAATTTACTTCATTTGTCTTTGGCCTTTCTTTTCTTTCTTTTTTCTTTTCTCTATTTTTTGTTTTTCTTTTCTTCCTTTTTCTTTTTTTTTTTTTTCTTTTACGTAAAAATTTATTTGAACGAATTGTCGTTCAGAAAAATTTTTATTTGTAAGAAGAAGTGAGAGGGTGAGAGAGAGAGAGAGAGAAAGAGAGATTCCGAAGATGTAGATTTTGTTATGATCATAAAAAATGATTCGATCGATCGATGATTAAGGTTATCTAGAAATTAATTCTATTTGCGTGACGTTCAAATGTAGTTTCTTCGCGAGGGGTTGAAAACCACGTGCGCTTGAGAAAACGTGTAGCCTCGTTTACGAGCATAAAAGGTACGTAAGAGTATACACGAATACGTTCGTCCGGGTTACATATATATATATATATATATATATATATATATATATATATATATAAATATATGTATTCATTTCCACGAATTTGCGTGCGCGCAATGAAATTGAACGGATAAATAAAATGGCGACGTAGCTCGCGCCTACCCCTTATACCATACGTATCTCTGTCATCTAATTTATTATATCTTATTGCACGAGAAGAAATTATTAAAATAAATATATGGTAAGGGAATCGTCAAATAAATAACGTCGGTTAAACATTATTTTGCCATGTTTTTTCTTCCTTTTTTCTTTTCTACTTTTTTTTTTTCTCCTTCCTTTTTTTTTGCTCTTCATTTCTTCCTCCTCTTTGTATTACTTGATTTATTTATTTACTTTCTCTTCCTTTCTTTCGTTTCTTCCCCGGCCGAAATGGAAAAGAAAAAAAGGAAGAAATAGATTTGAATGATTCATTCGCGCGAAACAACGTTGGTTGTTTGTAACGTTAAAAAAAAGGGAAAACAAAAAAAAAAAACAAAAAAAGAAAAAAAGAAAAAAGAGAGAGAGAGAAAAAATAAAAGTTAGGTCATCTTTATTCTAGTTAGATCTCGACTTGTAGATAACGATGTAAATAATTCGATAGATCGGTAGATTGATAGACGGACATAATTATTATCGGCAAGGGTAGATTTTAAAACGGTAATGTCGATTTTGCACGAACAAACATTTCTAAAATCTTTCGTACGGTTGGTCAATATTTTTACGCTGCTGCTAACGAGACATTTGCATTTGCATTATTTGCGATTAAAGAAACAAGACAGTGCGGGCGGTGGGGGAGCGGAAAGGAGTTGAGAAGATTGCGGGGAGAAGAAAAAAATAAATAAAAAAATAATAGAAAAAAAAGAGAAGAAGAAGAAGAAAAGCAAAAAAAAGAAAAAATAAGAGAACAATGGATCTTATCTAGCGTTACATCAACCATCGTTAACATCGACGAATCGATCGATTTTATTTCTTTTCTCATTTCTCGAGTAGCTTCTCATTAAAAGAAGTAAAAACTTATACATATTTATATATAGTTTAGGAAAATTTTTCGATTAAACGATTGGCTGAAAAAGAAATAGATATAATAGTGAAAGAAGAATAAGAAGAAGAAGAAGAACAAGAAAAAAAGGGTGAAGGGAATAAGGAGTAGGGAATAGGACTAGTCCAACTTGTGCCAAATGTATCAGCAGCGAGAGTCCATTTTCCTTTTATCGACAAAATCAATGGTAGTCGAGCGAAACGTTGTGTGTTTCCTTCATGAAACGGGCCACCTGCCAAAATATTTCCTGACCTAGAAGACATTTGTAAGAGTCGATGAAACGGGGTAAGACAAGAATTTGGAAAGAGAGATAGATAGAGATAAAGATAGATTTAAAAATAAAGATAGACAGGAAGGTGGATACATATATATATTTATACATATACATATATATATATATATATATATATATATATATATATATATATATATATAGAGAGAGAGAGAGAGAGAGAGAGACTCGAGTGGGAGTGACAAACGAAAATCTATAGAAATTCGGATATATTCCTGCTGTATCTTTAATCGTCGCATTCGTAATCGAACGTACACGGAGATAGGATCGTATCGTATCGCGATTATTTCTATCAGATTTAAACGAGTAAACGATCCCGATTAAAATCGTTTATTTGAAATAAAGTGAGTTCTTTTGTTATATTTTGGTGAGATTAGAAGACGAAAGAGGATAGCGAACGAGAGAAGGGAAAAGGAGAACGGGAGGAAGGAAAAGAATTGGGATTGTTAACAGGGACATTAACAAAGAAACGTTTTAATGTTCTCTCTCTCTCTCTCTCTCTCTCTCTCTCTCTCTCTCTCTCTCTCTTTTTCTTTTTCTTTCTTTTTCTTGGCTCGGCCATTTTCTTTATCGCGGTAAGTCGTCGCGTTGTCCAATTAATCTTATACGACCGAGTTGATCCCCTAACGATCAAACTTTTTAGAATATAAGTAGCGAAGCCGGACTTTAATTGCTACGTTTTATCCATCAACTAACGACGACGATGATGACGACGACGACGATTATAACGATTATGACGATTATGACGATTACGACGACAACCGACTTGGCTTAAGGCTTTCTAATTATAATAATAAAAAGAAAAAGAGAGAGAGAGAGAGACAGAGAAAGGAATTTTTTTTTTTATTTTTTTTTTTAATGAATATTACAACAAAATATTATTCGAAAGTGATATTAAATAGTAACATAAGTGTGATATTATAGAAGTATTAAGAGAAGATAAGGTAATAAAATGATGACGAAAGATATAGATTTTTAAAAAGACGTTCTTTTTCTTTCTGTTTGTTTTTTCTCTCTTTTTTTTCTTTTTCCTTTTTTTTTATCAATCTCATTCAAAAATTATTACGTCATCGTTTATCATTATTACCTTATTAAATTTAGCTTCGTTGATTTTTAATTTTGTTTCTTTAATTTCAGACTAATTTCTTTTATTTTATTTTTTTCTTTTTTTCTTTTTTTTTCCTTTTTCTTTTTTTTTTTTTTTGAAAGAAAGAAGGAGAAAAAAAAGACTTATCAAAAGTTTATTACATTGTCATTATTATTTCGTTATAATATTATTTGATTGATATTAATTTTGTATTAATTTTCTATTCATTTCAGATATATAGTTTTAAAAAAATTTCAACGCAACTTTCTTCAACTTAATATATATTGTTATTTGAATTTATTTATTTATTTATTTATTTGTTTGTGTTTCCAATAATTTTTTTGCGATATACATACATATATATATATATATATTTCAAATCAATACACTTTCACGCAGTCGATTTATGTGTAACTCCGTTTCTACATAACTGACGAAGGTCATAGTTACAAAGTGATCAATGAGCTACGTCCTTGCGTCGTTCGGCGTCGTAACATAACCTATGGACTTCGTTCTCTCTCCTTCTCTCTCTCTCTCTCTCTCTCTCTCTCTCTCTCTCTCTCTCTCTCTCCTTCTTCCTCACGTGCGGTTATATGTATGTACTTTCTTTCTTGTTCTCTCTATTACACACGAATGTCTATCTCTTTCTCTATCTATCTATCTATATTTCTCTCTCACCCTCTCTCTCTCTCTCTCTCTCTCTCTCTCTCTCTCTCTCTCTCTCTCTCTCTCTTTCCTTCTCTCTCTCTTGACGCGCCTTCAACATAATGCGCTTCCTCCTCGAACGTTAGTCCGCAGTCCGACTCTCTCCGGTCTTTACGAACGAATCAGATCGCATGATGTTTCACGGGAAAATTGGATAGAGCTCGAATTACGCGATCATTTCGATAATATACATTTACATACATATATATATATATACACACAATTATATATACATATATATGTATATATATATACATATATGCCGGTGAGTCAGTAACTATTATCACCTCGATTATCTTCGTTAGTTTTAGTTTCATGAAAAAAAAAAAAAAAAAAAAAAAAGAAAAAAAGGAAAAAAGAAAATGTTGATAACAAAGTTGCACCATTTCGACATTGTACCAATCTGACAATGAAAAGAATTTTTTTCTCAAGGTCATTAATTTCTTTCATTTTATTTATTTTCTTTCTTTCTTTTTCTCTTTTCTTTTCCGTTTTTGTTTTTTTTTCTCCCACACGCGAAATGTCAAGGTCATCGGTAATTTTGTTTGTTTGTTTGTTTTTTTTTTTTTTATTTTTTTTTTTGTAATACGAGACGATTTCACGTGTCATGTTGTGTTAATGAAAAAGAAAAAGAAAAGTATCGGAGTAAATAATGTTGAAAAATGAGATCAGTTA
Source organism: Vespa crabro (assembly GCF_910589235.1). Lineage (NCBI taxonomy): Eukaryota > Metazoa > Arthropoda > Insecta > Hymenoptera > Vespidae > Vespa > Vespa crabro. The sequence continues at coordinate 3,915,416 of NC_060956.1, read as the reverse complement.
GCTGGATATGTCTCTTC
>NC_060956.1:3907899-3910399 GCF_910589235.1 Vespa crabro | reverse complement strand
AAAGTGAAAATATAATGGCTAAGGGACGATAATAAAAATAATAAAAAAAAAAATAAAAAAGTCGAAAAATCAAAGTAGAAATACGAAGGTGAAATTACCTAAAGACAAAAAGAATGGAAGCGAGTAAGAGAGAAAGAGAAAGAAAGAGAGAGAGAGAGAGAGAGAGAAATGGGAATAGATACTTCCATTATAGAAAAATTTAATATGAATATTAACGAAGAAATGAAAAAGTAAAAATATAATAAATGTATGCCGATAATAAAGATAGTAAAAAGATCAAGGTAGACGAAAAATCAAGGTACACGTTGTTCAAAGACTTACAAAATAACTCACAAAGAGAGAAAGAAAAAAGCGAGAGAGAGAGAGAGAGAGAGAGAGAGAGAGAGAGAGAGAGAGAAGAGTAGACACTTTTATTATACAAGAATCTAACAGAGAAATTAACGAGAAAGTGAAAAAAATAAAAATGAAAAAATATAACAACTAAGTGATGAACAAAAAAATAACAAAAAAATGTCAAAATGAAGATACACAGACGAAATAACCTCGAAAGAGAAATAAATAGATAGAAAGAGAGAGAGAGAGAGAAAAGAATAGATACCTTTATTATACAAAAATTTGATAAGTATATTAAAGAAACAATAAAGAAAAGTAAGAATATAATAAATAACTAAATGACGATAATAAAAATAATAAAAAAATTTGAAAAATCAAGATAGACTTACAACGACGAAATTAACTGATGATAGAAAGAGGGAGAGGGAGAGAGAGAGAGAGAGAGAGAGAGAGAGAGAGAGAGAATATTAGATAATTTTATTATTCAAAAATATAATAGGGGTATTAACGAGATAATGAAAAGAAAAGTAAGGATACGATAACTTCGATAAATAAATTGGGAAATAAGAATAGTTAATGCGTAGAAAGTTGAAATTATTATAACTAGAAATAGAAAAAGAGAGCAAGTGAGGGCGGGCGAAAAGAGAGAGAGAGAAGGTTGATATAGTTGGAATGTAGGTCGCGGCCTCGGGGAAAATACGGGGGCGACGAAAGTCGGACGACAGAGAGGGATGGTATGATGGGTGGTGGTTTGGCCGACAGAACGACGCCAGGCGTCGTTCAAACAGACTGTACGTCGTCTTCGTCGTCGTCGTCCTTATCCTCATTCTCATCATCCTCATTCTCATCGTCCTGATCCTCGTCATTTCCGTCGTCGTTTTCGTCTTCCTGGCAACGTAAATGCCAACTGATATGTTTAATTTCGAAACATAGTTATTTAAAAAATCTATGTAATATTTTGATTGCATTTGGGTTGCGTTAAATTCCGCGGGACGTCTCCGTCGTCGTCGACGATTGGCGGTCGTTGGTTCGGACGCGTTGCCTTTTGTAGCGTCGCAGGCGCAGAATAGAAGACTTGCGCGTACGCGCCGAATCAATAAGAACAGAAACCAGTACAGGTGGGTCGTCGTCGGCGTCGTCGCCGTCGTCGTCGTCGTCGTCGTCGTCGTCGTCGTCGTCGTCGTCGGCGTCATCGTCGTTGCCGTTGCCTGTTGTCGTCGTCATCGTCATCGTCGTCTTCGTTGTTGTCTTTGTTCGTCGTCGTCGTCGTCGTCGTCGTTGTCGTCGTCGTCGTCGTTTTTATCTTTGTCGTTGTCTTCGTTGTTTTTGTTTGTCATCGTCGTCCTCGTTGTCCTCGTCGTTTTTGTCCTCGTTGTTGGCGTCGTTGAGGACCGTGCGCGTTTCTGGTCCCGCTACTACCGCCGAGGCGCGCGTATCGAGAAACGTCAAGACGAAGGAGAGGGGAAGAAATAGAGAGAGAGAGAGAGGAGGGGGGAAGAAATAAGGAAAGAGAGAAAGAGAAAGAGAGAGAATAGTAGTAGCAAGCAAGCACAGTGAGAAACGACCGGAAGGACGCGTCTTTTCGCGCGCGCTTCGACCAATTTAAAGAGAGAGAGAGAGAGGGGGACATAGTGAGAGAGAATAGTGTGAGAAGGGGAAAAAAAAGTTGGAATGAGAAAAGAAAATTGAATTTCTTCAATTTTTTACGAAGTTTTTTCTTTCTTCATTGTTCGGCCTTCCTCATATCGTGTGTTCTAAATCCTGTGTATGGTCGTGTCTCTTACGCTCTGTGTATCACTTCAAAGAGAGAAAGAGAGAGAGAGAGAGAGGGAAAGAGAGGATCATCGAAAATATTCGACTAAGAGCGAATGAGCGCGTGAGCGAACGACATACACACACTTATACAGAAGAGAGAGAGAGTGAGAGAGAGAGAGAGACAATGTGTGAGAGAGTGTGAGAGAGTGAGAGGTAATGTCTCGCCCGGCGAAGCATCCGCAACGATCCAGACCGATGGACGCACCCCGAGACTCGCGTGGCCAGTGTCGATAGTGCGCTCTTTTACACGTACATACACCACTTGTACCAGTTATTTACTATTCTCCCGCGATTTTATATACGTAGTTACGTACGTACGTACGTTCGTTCGTTCGTTCGTTCGTTTTTCTCG
>NC_060956.1:3887899-3902899 GCF_910589235.1 Vespa crabro | reverse complement strand
GAGTTAGCGATAGTACGTCATCGGATCTTCAGGAAGAAAGCGAATTGTCTTCCGAAGAAAGGGACGCTTTGATCGAGGGTACGAGAACGTGTTTGAGCGTTCGTAGGAACAGAACTACAACAGGTAGGATCGGTAGTAATAAATTTGGTGCACGAAGAAGAGTCGTTGGTAGTTCTATGTCAAGTACTTCCTCGACTTCCTTTCAACAACGTCAACAACATCGTCAACAACATTCGTCGTTAGTAGTTGGTAAAAGTGGTTCTACGGCCTCGGCAACGACCGCGGCGGCGGCGGCGGCAGCAGCTGCGGCTACTTGCTCGATATTAAAATCGGCAACGGCTGTCGTTGAAATACTTGAAAACGATCGTAACGAGCTAAGGGATATATTTCCCTTAAACGAACAAGAAGCAACGTCTGCTCCAACGACTTTGTCGCTCGGTAGAAAATTATCTTCTTGGACTAAGGAAGGTAAAGATCTTTTGGTGAAGTCGGTATCATCGGCAAACACGCTCGCCCCAACGACGATGACCTGTATAAAGTCCCCTCGAGCGATGTCGGAGCATCTCTTGGGGCAACTCGAGGTACCGGTCGCACCTACGGTCTTGGGTGCCCTACGCGTTAAAGGTGGATCTCTTAGAGAGGCCGAAAGAACCGACAAAATGACCGACGTACCGCGTCAAAGATGGAGCAGCGTAAGAGTCAAGGGTGGTAGCACCAAGAGTCTTTTACTGGAGAACGGAGGACCTCAGCCACCACCGCTTAAGGGTGCACTTAGAAAAGAGGTATTATTATATTACTGGATTAGACAAATGAAAATTTTAATTATTTTCTTTTTTTTGTTTTTCTTCTTCTTCTTCTTCTTCTTCTTCTTCTTATTTTTTAATTTTTTTTTTTTTTTTTTTTTTTTTTTCATAGTCAGTCATTATACCAGACCGATTCATAATTAATAAAATTCCACTAGAATGAAATCCTATATTTATATATATATATATATATATATATATATATATATATATATATATATATATATATTAATTATGAATCAAGTCGGTACTATAGGAGAAGAAAAGCCATTAGATAAATTGTTAGATAGACTTATATATACAAATCCACTGTGTAAAATGTCTATGGAGTTTTCTACTACGTATTACCTCTACGATAAGGTCATATCTCTCGACCTTTTCTTCTTATCTCAACACGAACAGGTAGAATAGTGGATTTTACCAATTAACTCTAGCCCCGTATTATTATCTACGAATAACAATTGGTAATGGGTTCTTCTAATTCCAAATAAAACTTTGTTTATGTGGGATTTTCGTTGGAAGATCGGAGTGGATAGTAAAGGAAGAAATAAGGGAGAAAGAAAAAGGAAAAGAAAAGGAAAAGAAAAGGGAAAAAACAATTTATCTTCTCGAGTTATCACATTTAAAAATAAGTATTATTATTATTATTATTATTATTATTATCATTAGTAATATTATTATTATTATTATTATTATTATTATTATTATTATTATTATTATTATTATTATTATTATAGATTATATTACTATTAAAGGCTCGATTGTGCCTTTCATCTATACCAGTCTAGTATAAAGTTGATCGATTATCAGTTTAACATAGACATATACTTATCTGTCTATTGATGTGCCGACAAGTAGCCAAGATATTCTTTCGTAGTCGTTTCTATTGGGAATAATTATCGCGCTTCGTTTAACTATAGTTATCGCTTTTATCCTTCGAAAAGTTTTTCTCCCCCTTTTTTTTCTTTACATTTTTTTCCTCTCTTTTTTCTCTTCTCCTCTTTCTCTCTCTCTCTCTATCTCTCTCTCTCTCCTTTTTTTCTTTTTCTTTTTTTTCTTTTTCTTTTCTTCTTCTTCTTCTTCTTTTTTTTCTTCCTCTATAATCCGCCATTAGCGTCGTCTCAAACGATATCAACGATGAGACCATAAGGAAGGGAGACGATCCTTATAAAAATAGATTTCAAGAATTGCTCGATTTCGTGACTCCGCCGATTAAGGAGACCGATGAATGGCATTAGCCTTGAAAGTTTACGTTTGCACGATTCTAGACTATTTTCGTCGAGGAAATGTAAATGTACTTGGGGAAAGACCCAATGACTTTTACGATTCTCTACAACTCTCTTGCTCTTTCTTTCTCCCTCTCTCTCTCTCTCTCTTCTCTCTCTCTCTCTCTCTCTCTCTCTCTCTTTCTTTCTTTGTGTATCTAGTTAGCACAAGAGAGAGAGAGAGATCATTACACTCTACTTATAGAGTGTGGAAATTCGATTAGTCGAATTTCATCGAATGAGAAGTAATTCTATACTTTCGACCGTGTCGATCATTATATGCTGATTTCATATAATGAAATCAATTTTAATCGATCTTTCTCGATTAATATATTTATCGATTATCAATTAAGATCGATCATTTATACGATTATATTTATGAAATTAATTCGATCAATTGATATCTCATTGATTATCAACATTGAATCAATCGATATACTCTGCTTATTCAATTAGAATTCAATTCGATTCATTTTTCTTTCTTTCTTTTTTTGTCCTTTTTTTTTCGTACAACAACATATCTCTTGATTTTCAGCTGAAATCAATCGTTTATATTATATATTCTGTTTATAAAATAGGATTCGATTAATATGATTCGTTATTTATTAGCACCTGTAAAGCGTGAATTAATCGATTTGAAGCTAAAATCAATCGTATTATATCATATTTTACACGAGTAACGTAGGCCATTCGATTGATTGATATTTGTTTTTTTCTTTTTTTTTTTTTTTTTTCTTTTTTTTCATTTTACAAAGGAAACGAATATATATATTATCTCTTAATTCTCGAGTATAGAATTCGTCGATTTTTTTAGATTGATTGATCGAGTTGAGTAATAATTGAAAGTAGGCAGCGGGGGAAGGTAGTATTGTTTTTAAAGAAAACATCATCATCGATGTTCATTTGGTTTTCGTTCGCATATACATACTAACTTGACTACAAGAAACTAAACACGTATTTTCCATCGACCAGAGTACGATACGTTTCTCTTTCTCTTTCTTTCTCTCTTTCTCTTTCTTTCTCCTTGTCTTTCTTCTTAGTGTGCCTACTATTTTCAGGCTACCTATATCTATATGCATGAAAGATGCATTCTGCCGGGCTACTATCCTTGTCGCAAGCATCGACCTTTGACCCTTTATCACTATCTTTACCTTTTACACTCTCTTCCTGTGTTTCTTCTTTTTATTTATTTGCTTTACTTTTTCTTTCCTTTCTTTCTTTCTTTTTTTGTATATATATATATGTACATATATTTTTATTTTCATTTTTATTTCATTTTATTATTTCTCCCTTTGTTTTCTTTCATTTTATTGTTCTTTTATTTTTATTTTTTATTTTTTTTTCAACACAGCTCCATCTGCAACGACGTCGAGCCAGCACGATAAGTATAAGCAATGAGTATAGCAGAGTATTACTCGAATCGATATTTTTACTGGATGATGGAAACTCTCAATTCGGATGGATGACGCTTTTCACTAATATTGAAAAGATAATAATATTATTTTCATTAAACAAATTAATTCGTAGGAATTTATAAAATATGACAACGCATTAAAATTTTTTTTATTTGTTTATACATATATATGTAAATATATATGTGTATGTATATCATATACATTATTTTAATTATTAATTTTTATTTGCAAATGATATAATTAATAATTGTCGTATAATGACCTTGAAAGTAAAAACTGAGCATTATTAATTTATAAAAAAGAAAAAGATATTTTTTTTTTCCTCTATTTTACATATTATCACAGATCGATCACGCACGTTAGAACACTTCTTATTCGAGAACAAAAAAAAAAAGATTAATTTAATCCTGCGTGTTTTGAACTCTCCGGAGATTTGCGAAACGTGTTTGGTAGGATGTAAATTAATAACGTATATAATAGTGGGTACTTACATGCAAAAGTGCATGCCTGCGTGTATACTGCACATAAATGCATGAGATATATAGATAAATATTGCACCGCTATATATAGATAAATAATGTGTGAAACATTTAAATATGAACACTTATATATTTTCTTGTTGTTTATTTAATAAATGACATTTATTTAATAAATAAAATTTGTTAGGTGTGTACGTACACGGGATGGGTTAAATATTTGTTGAAACGAATTAAAAATTTCTTAAGTGATTTTTATAAATAAATGACCTTCCTTAATCAATTTTTTAGACTAATTATATTATTTCATTTCATTTTATTTTATTTTATTTTATTTTATTTTTTTCTTTCTTTAATCAGATTGTATAACTACAATCCTGGCTTGTAACAATTAGTGAAAAAAATAAAAAAGAGAAAAAGAAAGAAGGAAAAATAATAATTGACTTTTAATATTATCTAATTTCATATTAAATTATCTCGGTTCATCCTGCATTTAAAATGCATCATCCTGTTGTATGATTATATTACTAAGGAATATTTAATGAAATGCATAATTAAAGTCGAACTAATTAATGGATGTAATAAATAGAGCCATAGTTGTTTCGATCGATGCTCCACTTACAATAATTAGAGTACTTACCTAGTACATATTCGACTATTGCAAGAACACATTACACGTTTTATTAACAATTTAGAAAAGAGACCATATTTATTTGTCGAATTGGTAAAAACAGTTTTTGATATTGAAGATTTTAATGAAAAAAAAAAAAAAAAAAAAAGAAAAAAGAACAAAAAATACTGTATATCCTTTGAAGCCTGAGAAATAATAATCAGTAGGTTTGAAATTTTCGATTCTGTTATTATAAAAAAAACAAAAAAGAAAAAGAAAAAAAATCATGAATCATGCAATAGACAAATTGTTCTTAATAGAGCTCTAAAAATTGATTTTGAGTGATATCCTACATCCCCACAACGAATTTTTCTTATTTCATATTTCCTGAGGGTACCGAGTTTCAATTTATACTTTGAACTATCAAAGATAATGTCATCTTTTTTCTTTCTTTTTTTTTCTCTTTTTTGTTTCTTTTCCAAAAATCGAATATACATAATAACTTATATATATATATATATATATATATATATATATATATATATATATATATATATAAAAAGAATGACGAATACTTTTGTAAATAGAAATAAAAGTGAGGATAAAAAAGGGGATATTTAGAAGTCATTTTTCAATTGTCTATAATCGTTTGTACTATAATTGTCGCATCGAAAGACGTACGTAAATTTTCTTTGAATGTAAATTTTTTAAGACATTTCGTTCGTTCGAAATTTGGGTTACGATATTCCGCGGCGAGAGAAGGCTTTGCCGAAAAAGCAGTCAGGGAAAAGTGCTATTTCCAGTAATGGCCGGCTGAAAGCATAAGAAAAAGTAATCTGGCGAAACGTAACACGTGCTTCTTCGACTAATTATATTTTATGGCACTCGGTATATAAGCTTAGGTATATGTATCTACCTTCGGGGGAAATGTTAGGGAGTTATCCACGAGTTTCTTCTTGGACCATGTTACGTTGAGCTAAGCTTGTTAAAGATTTCTTTTACGAGCGGACTCATTCAAAAATCAACATCCTTTCGCTTCTAGTTTTGTCGTTCAAATAAACAACCTTTTACATATTTGTTCATTGGTATACGATTTGTATAATCATTATGATTCGATTTAATAGTTAACATTTTCCGATCTACATTAATCGAAAATATTTATTTTTATTCGATGAAAAAATTTTATCTCCGTCTCAACGTTCAAGCGTTGTGTTCTTTATTTTGTTTATTTTTTTTTTTTTTTATTTTCTTTCTTCTTCTTCTTCCTTTTTTTTTGTTTTCTTTTTTGTTTTCTTTTTCTTTTTTCTTTTTTTTTTCTACATACGAACCGACAGTTCGATCCAAGTCATAATATTTATTCCGGTTTGAAAATATTTCGACACTCGGTTATGAATTATTTAGAAATTATTTTTCTACAAGGGCAAATTATATTAAAAAGGATATATTTCATTTGAAGCACGCCGTTCTTAAAATCTTTTTAAATCACATAAATCAAAATATTGTTTCTCTCGTGATATTCATATACGTAAATTTATCTTCTTTTTTTTTGTGCTCGTCATTATTTAAAAAAAAAAAAAAAAAAGGAAAAGAAAAATTAAATAAATAAAAAAGAATATAAAAAGGATTAAAGAATAGTTTTGAAAATATGACATAACTCAAATGTACAAATATGTGTCTCGTAAAAGAAAAATATATGGCTTACAATTAGGTTACATTTATAATTACAAGCTCGTCATATATCACGTATGTATGTACATATAGTTCGTACGTATGTACATAGGGTTCGTTGTATTATGTCGTACTACGAAATTTTTTTCTTTTTTTTTTTTTTTTTTTTTGAAGGAAAATCTAAAATAGAATTTAATCGAAAACAGCAAAAAAAAAAAAAAGAAAATAATAATTCATTCCTCTCGCAAATATCTATTTAGATATACGTATACATGTGTGTGTCCTGACGAAACATCTACATCGTCGTATATATTTATATACAAACACGTTCGTATTCGTAGACTAACATGTCTCAGTAAAAATGGATTACCAGTGTCAGTCATAAAATGTCGACAATGTACATATTTATATATACATATTTACTTACTTCACACGACCTTTTAGATAGCTTAGTCTAGTAGAGTTCTACGCATACACGCGTTCGATCGATACTTTACGAGATTAACATCGTCCAATGATGACCCTGTTTAACGATAGAAAAAAAGAGAGAGAGAGAGAGAGAATGTAAGAGAATTCAATGGAAATATATCTTTGAATTTTCTAAGCAATTTAAGGTATTATCATTATAGACATCGAAGCGATTTGAACGTGCTACTATTTTCAAAGTATTATTGTTCAATCCTTTTTCTTTTTATTTATTGTAGGAATAGTTCGAAAAAAATTTTCATTTTTTATTTATATTACAAGATATCACATTTTTTTTCTTCTTCTTAATTTTTGTTTTTTTTTTTTTTCTTGCTCATACGTCAGAATTTCTCAATATATTATTTTGTATTCATAATGTTAACACAGGTGTATATTAAAAGTTTACAAGTTTTAGTTAATAATGATTTGTTAATATTTTATTAAAAAAAAAAAAAAAAAAAAAAAAAATGATTGATATTTGTAAAAAATAAATTATATATGTAATTTTATTAGGTAGTATATTGTTAAATTTATATATATATATATAAGAAAAAAAAATAGTTACTTCGCATTTAAAGATATAATGTAATACTCGTTAAGATAAATTATATTTATTACAGTATACTAAGAGATCATTTATGGCCATTATTGAATATTATCGTTAAATTTTCTTTTCTTTTTTTTTTTTTTTTGTTATAACAAAATTATTAATTTCCATAACTTAAGGATAATGTTCCTTAAATATTAAATATAAAATATAAATTATTTCTATATATATATATATATATATATATATATATATATATATATATATATATATATATATATAAGAACATAAGAACAAACTATGTTAACGATGATTGAAAGAAATCAAAGAAATATGATAGAAGGGTAGAATTATGAAGAGATTTAGAGGGATGTAGGGTGAAGGGTATAAAGGATGTTGGCAAAGAAAGAGAATAAGTGAGAACATAGGAATTAGAATAGGGAATTGGGGGTAGGGTGGGGATGATGAGGTTTACAAATACGGCAGACACGATGACTCAAGTCTGACGCCGTACCGTGAAGCACGTTGTTGGGTTTCGACGGATTTATTTTTTTTTTCCATGCTCTTTTTTCCTTTCCTTTGTTTTTTTTTTCTATTTTTTTTTTTCTTTTTTTTTTCGTAGACATATCTCTTAAACACACATCTCTGAGTTTCGACATTTGTCTCGTATTAATACTATTTGATCGTTCAAATACAATTAAAACAATTTAATCTAACATGAATGATTTCTAATTCTCATTATCTTCGTTCTCCGTTTATTATTATTATTATTATTATTATTATTATTATTATTATTATTATTATTATTATTATTATTATTATTATTGTTGTTGTTGTTGTTGTTGTTGTTGTTGTGATTGCGTTAATAAATTTGATGATGACAATCACATACTTAATTGCTGAATAAAAAACTGAATAAGTTATTTAAATAACTAAGGGATATGATCTATCGTTTTTAATAATTTTTTTTCCCCTCTTTTTTTGTTTTTTTTTTTCTTTTTGTTTTTTTTCTTGAAAGAAAGGAAATCAAAGAGGGAAATATCCAGAAGAAGGTGCTTACATTAACTCGTTCCAGATAGTGGGGGCAAATGTTTTTCGAACGCATCATCCGGCCTCTGCTTGGTGGTGTACAGCGACTCTTCGAGGCTGTTAACTGAAACAGGCCTCCTATCCTGTTTAGTTTTGCCGCGCGTTAGCGAGCGTACGGTCACGGAACATTCGAAAGTTAACAGCGTATGTATGTACGTGTGCGTGTCTGACGCGTGTGTAGTATGTGCGTACGAGTGTATGAGTGTGTATATGAAAGAGAGGGAGAGAAAGAGAGGGAGAGCGTGAGAGAGAGAGAGAGAGAGAGAGTGAGAGAGAGAGAGAGAGAGAGAGAGCTTAAACTCCCTGTACGAAATTAGATCGCCTCGTGAGATCCATTGGAATTCGTCTTGGGCCACTTCGCGATCGCGACAATTCTATATTATCGTATCTCGATCGTATCTTTTGAAAGAAACTTTTGTTTCTTTCAAAGAAAAAAGAAAAGGAGAGAAAAAGAAAAGAAACAAAAAAGAAGAGCAAAAAATAAAAAAAAAAAAAAAAAGGAAGAGGGAGAAAAAAGAAAAACAGAAGAAGAGGAAGAAGATTCTTATTTCTCTTTTCGTTCGTTCGTTCGCTCGTTTATTTGTTTGTTTGTTTGTTTATTTGTTCGTTCGTTCGTTCGTTCGTTCATTTGCATTTCCTCGTCTCTATTTCTGAGTTTTTATTTTTATATATATATATATATATATATATGTATATACATCGAACGCGTGTACAAGTGTTTCTTTTTTTATTTTTTATTTATTTATTTTTTTTTTTTAACACGATCTTCTATTACGGCGGATATTATTGTTGGCAGAATACTGTCGATTCTCGTATATGTATATATATATATATATATATATATATATATATATATATATGTATATATATATATACAATATCTTCAAAAGGGGAGTGTAATTCTATCTGTTTGGGGATGATATCAGGAAAGAAGGAAAACAATATAGTGTAAAGTTTGACACGTGTTTTTATTTATTTATTCTTTTTTTGCGTCTTTTCCTTCCCATGTTTTTTCTGTTGTTTTTTTTTTCTTTGTCTTTTCTTTGTCTTTTCTTTTTCGTTTTTTTTTTTTTCTTTCCTTCCTCGTCGGAATTTTTAAATCCTTGTTATTACCATTGCTAGTTATTTTATAACAGACGTTAAAATAATAGATCACGTTGTAAGATCGATGATCGATTCAATTTGTACGTTCAATAGTATTATACGTTTGTATACAAAAAAAAAAAAAAAAAATTCGGATCGATTATTAATTGAAATCATTTCTTAAGCACGTTCAATCGGAATAAAAAATCTCAAATGTAATTGCGTTAATTTTTGTAAAGGAGAAGGAAAGGAAGAAAAAAAGAAGGGTAAAAAAAGAAAAAAATAAGTAAAAAAAAAGTAAAATTAAAATAGATCAACGATTTAATTATTAGACAAAGAGAAAAATTATTCGTTCGTAGGATATAATTTGATATATTTTTGATAAACAATTTGAAAAAAAAAAAAAGAATTCCTTTATCGAGAAATTTGACGTAGGAAAATTTAAAGAATTCACGTTTATTTCGGACGATGTCGAACGTCTTTTTAAAGAAATTCAAATTTAACGATGTTACGAGCAAACGAAGGTCATAAACCGAAACAGAAAACAGGTGGTTCTCCGTCCCGTGTGTTTTCACATCGACGTGTGTTCGTGTAACACGAGCACGACTGAGAATGACTTTAGCATTTTTCGTGACAATTCCGGCAACCATGATACGATCTTATTTCTCCAAAGGGAAGAAGCAAAAGTATGGCTCGACGTTGTCTACGGTAATCCCTTTTTTAAAATATCTATGTTAATATTTTAGTTCATTAATTTTTCTTTTTTATTTTCTTTTTTTATTCAATTTTTATGAAAAAAGGAAAATATATATATATATATATAATAATTTTATTTATTTAATATATTCAAAAATATAAATAATAGAAAAATATTGTATTATTATTATTTGTTAATTAATACGCTTTAGACTTTTGTATATAACCCCATATTTATTTGAAGGATTAACATTTTATTTAATTGGTTAACCAAAATATATAACTAAATTTTATTGAATATATATATATATATATATATATATATATATATATAAAAATAAATACATAAATTAAATTACAAACTAGGTATCTAATACATAATCTTCTATACCTATATCAGACTCGTTGAACGTAATATATAACTAAAATATTGATTTATGTTATTATATAATCAAATTTTATTATATCTATTACATATAATCAAATTTAATGAACATATAACATATATAATTAATATTTATAAAATATATAATCAATTGATATTTTCGTTATATATAAAAATAAATAAATAAAATCAATTAACTAACTATATAATACAAGATCTATTATATATCAAAATTATTTCTATTGAAGAAAAAAGAAAAAAAAAAAAGAACATTTTACAATAATATTCATTGAAGAAGGAAAATTTTACTTCTATGTCATATACCAAACATAGCCACTGTAGTCGGTAATATAATCGTATGTCACACTTTAAGTTATCGTTAGACCAATCACTAATGTAATGCTTTCGATCCAATATCAGATGAAGTCTGGTACATGAATTCTAATAACATCCTGGTTAATCTATATAAAGCTAGAAATCCGTTCGACGTGTTAAATCGGACACGTCGATTGTCTCAAAGTCACGAAATCATTACTCGTTCGATATTTATGACGCAACGAGGACAACCAGATGAGCTTTCTGGCTGTCTATTTATCTCTCTCTCTCTCTCTCTCTCTCTCTCTCTCACTCTTTTCTCCCCTCTCTTTCTCCCCTTCTTCTTTCTTTCTCTCTCTCTCTCTCTTTCCTGTTTTCATGACACACACTACACATTCACATTTTATATATATATATATATATACTGAACATACATATACACATATTACATATACAAATATACTCATACCACACATATCACACATAGAAATATACATATACCATAAATACACACCATAGATAGATATACATACATATTCACACACATGCACACATACACACATACATATACGTACTCACGTCAGAGAGGAAAAGGAGAGAAGCTCGTAGTTTCGACGGAAGCTTTCTCGCTATTAAAACGGATTATACATCATTGAAACCGATGTACGAACGAATATCGATGCCGTTGACGTGACCTACATTTGAAATCACGCGTCGATATAAAAATTAAATTGCAGAAATATATATATATATATATATATAAAAAAAAGAAGAAAAAAAAATGTAAGGGAAACTGAAGGAATATGCGGAGGAGGTGTGTGATTAAAGGTGGTTTATTGATGTCATGTCGGGTGGGATATCAAGATATACAGAAAATGAACAGGGTGAGAGAAAGAGAGACATAGGAAGAAAGAGAGAGAGAGAGAGAGAGAGAGAGAGAGAGAGAGAGAGAGAGAGAGAGAGAGAGTATTCGTCTCTTCGTATGAAAGCAAAAGTCAAATCTCGAGATACTATAAATGATGAAAAGAGTGTATTCCAAAAGGAATCCTTTTTTTCTTTTTTTTTTTTATCACTGTCCTTGTGTCTTTCATTCTCGTTTTTTTCCCAATATTTTTGTATATCATTATCTAGAAAGAGAGAGAGAGAGAGAGAGAGAGAGAGAGAGAGAGAGAGAGAGAGAGAGAGAGAGAGAGACAGAGAGAGAGACAGAGAGAGAGAGAGAGAGAGAGAGAGAGAGAGAGAGATAAGTTGAGATATATGAAACTATCCTCAAAAGATCTCGGAGTTTTAATTTATTAGGATTAAATGCAAATTTTTTAATTAATGCGTTCGACAATAATTATTATTTATTTTTTGAAATTAAATCAATTAAAAGATCTTTACGAAATATTATTGATATATGAAAATAAATGAAAATGTTAAAGAAATATTGAACAATGTTAAAATATTATTATATGAATTGAAAATCGTTCGATGTTTAAATAGTAGTTATTGTTTGTTTTTCGTTTAAATAAATTTTTTTTTTTTTTTTTTTTTTTTTTTTGTAAAATAATAACAAGAAAAATATGTAAATTAAAGTGAATAAAGAAATGTTGGAAAGAAGTGAACGACATTTTGACGAAACAAATCAGGCCGTTTGGATTGTTAAATTGAAATTGTTAAATGCACGTTGAATAATACGTTTTTGCTCATTTTTGAATTGAATAAATTAAAAAATTAAAAGAATACAAAAAAAAAAGAAAGAAAAAAACGAAATAATGATAAAAATATAAATCAAAATATGTTTAAAAACGTTAACAAGTGGTATTTAAAATATGAATGAAAATCCGACGAAACAAATAAAACGAAAGAGATAATTTAGAAATAAATTAAAATCGGTAAATTAAAGCGTTTAATATATATATATATATATATATATATATATATATATACACATACGTTGTTGTTTATTTTTTTCTGATTAAATGAATTAAAAAAAATAAAAAAAAAGAGAAAGAAAGTAAGAAAGAAAGGAATGATAATAATAACAACAACAAAAGTATAAAACGAAGTGATTAAAGGGTTAAGAAACAAATGTTAGAAAGGAATAAATGACATTTTGACGAAACAAATAAAATAGGCTATTATAGATTGGTAAAGTGGGTTAACGCCTTGTGCTTTTGAATTTAAATCGGGATAGAAAATAAATGTTTTTATGGAACAGATCCATCTTACGAATCGGTGCCGATCGATGTTTGGCACGTTTCCGGATCAAACGATTCTCGGATTGCTCTTGATGCCTTCAATTTTTTGGCCGATGTCAAAACGTTTCCACGATCGCAACCAACATTAATCTTGCCAAATGCGACTGTGAGTCTCGCCTCGCGTTCGTACCTTCTATTCCTTGTACGAGGTCAAAACAAAAAAAAAAAAAAAGAAAAAAAGAAAAAAAGAAAAGGAAAACAAAAAATAAAAAGAATAATAAAGAACTTTCATATGAAAGTTCAACCATTATAGGTCGTAGGATGAATCAACACAATAGTAACGTTTCCAAATTGTTTTGCACGTTTTGATCGTTCTTTTTTCATATCTCTGCTTCATTTTTTACGCTTCGTTATTTTCTCGATGCAAGGATTAAACGAGAAAAGAGGAAAACATATTTTTTTTTTTCTATTTTTCTTTTGTTTTTTGTTTTTTTTTTGAGCAAAAAGAAAAAACAAATTACATTGATATAGAAAATAATCTTCTCAGTTTTATCTTCGAACATAGACGGAGATATATGAAAATAAAAATTTAATCTAGAAAGAACTCTGATGAAAAAGAACATATTACGATCGTCGATAAATTCGATCAGAAGTGAGGATCGCTAAAAAAAAAAAAAAAAGAAAAAAAAAAACAGAAAAAAAACAAAAGAAAGAGAGAGAAAAAATTAGAGATAGAAAGGAGATAAATGTGGAAAAGGGGGCATTGAAAGCGTACAAAATAGAATGTTTTATACAAAGATGAAAAAACTTTGGTGGGATGTGGAAGAGGGGTGGGGGTGATGGAGGAAAGGAAAGAAAAAGTCCGCCGATAGATAGGATCAGAAAAGTTGAACTAAAATGTGAACAATTCGCAAATATGAAGAAGAAGAAAAAAAAAAAGAAAACAATGAAAATATTGATATATTATTGATATAATTCTATAATAATGATTAGATCCAAGGATCAAGGGTATTATTGCAACTTGCAAAAAATAAAAGAAAAAGAAGGAACCAATAATTCATAACCCAAAAAGTCAATCGATGGATAAGAGTTATAGGATAAAAAAAGAGAGAAAAGAAACGAGAGAAAGGAAGAAAGATAAAGGGAAAAATAATATGAGGAAGAAGTGGATGAAAGAAAAAAAAATAAAAACAAAACCAAAGAAAAACAGAGAAAAAGAAGAAGAAGAAGAAGAAGAAATTGAAAACACTTCAAGAGTCCTTCTTGAGCTCGTTAAAGCCCTTTCCACTTATCACTTGAGCGTGGAAATATTGTATACACGCGTTACCGTCACCTGCATAAATTAACATTTGGTTTTTATTATCAGCATATATATATATATATGTACATATGATCCTCGGTAGAGTAGTATTCACTATATCAGTGTATAGAGGTAACTTCGTTAATTCGGCCGTCGCACATCCCCCTTCGTTAGAGTAACGAAGAATCTGTAGATGTTCTTGGTGTACAGGTCATTGGAACGAGGTTGCCAGGTCACGACCTCGGCCCAGAGTCACGATTTCTTTTTCACCTGATAGTAGCAGCAGGTGTATGAATAAAACATGAAAACTTTGATTTGCATTTTGTCGGCTTGTAATCGTCGAACGAACGAATCATCTTGGACGGTTAACTTAACTATTCTTATTGTTGTTGTTATTGTTGTTATTATATCGTGTTGTGTCGTTGTTGATGATGTCTATGAATTGATATAATACTTTTGTTGATGATAATGTTGGTATAAGACGTACATATACATACATACATACATACATACATACATACATACATACATACATGTATATATAATATAATATATGCAAGTTCTTTAATAGCTTCTTTTTATTCTTCTTTTCTACTCACTGTGTTGTTCAACACTCTTTAAGTGCAAGACCATATGTTTTCCAACAGATCGAGCCAGATAATAAAAAATCGATCGAGGAAGCTAAGGAAGAGAAGAGGAT
>NC_060956.1:3862899-3877899 GCF_910589235.1 Vespa crabro | reverse complement strand
TTAGATCGTTTGATTTATCATTCTTATTTTTATTTATTTATTTATACCTTTATTATTGTTATATATATATATATATACTTCTTTGTTTTTATTTTTTCTATATCTCAGCTTTTGCAAATTTTTATAATATAACACGATAAGTTAAAAAAAAAATTCTCTTCTTTTTTCTATATGTCCTTTTTCAAAAACTATATAAATATACAGTGTTAAGTATTAATAATAAAAAAAAATATATATATATAAAAATAAAAATAAATAAATAAATAAATAAATAAATAAATAAATAAATATAGATATATATTAAACATTCTAATCGCTTAATTAGGGGTTGCAGAATTGTTTTAAAGATTCTTTACGAGCGTTTCGATGCATCCATCCATCGTTTCTTATCATCGATCGATACTATCCAAATTAATTAATTAAAATTATATCTATTATATCACGGGCACGCATTATCGCACGCTTAACGAATGGAAATTATTTTTCTTTGCGATGCACGTTCTCTGTTTATTTATTTATTTGTTTATTTATTTATTTATTTTTTTCTTTCTTCTTCTTCATTTTCTAATCCGCGTTTTAAATATTACGCGCGATAAATTCGATTAACGATAACGGAACACTTACATCTTTACGGTAACAAGAATAAAACAATTAATGAATACATTGGAAGAAAGTAATATTAACATTCTTTTTATTTTTTATCTAATTTCGAGAATATCTATTTAAATTATTTGAGTGACGAAATGCTCGTAATTAAGAAACTAAATATTTATAGGGTCGTTTTTTCCTCTCTCTCTCTCTCTCTCTCTCTCTCTCTCTCTCTCTATCTATCTATCTTTTTCTTTCTTTCTTTCTTTCTTTGTTTCTATCTCTCTCTTTCTTTCTTTCTTATATTTTCGTTATAATCGTCCGTGCGAACGTACACAAGAACTATGCGTATAATAGCGCACGTGCGCGCGCGTACACAAGCACACGAAGAGACGTATTTTACACCAAAGACACAGAAGAGACGCAGAGGGCCAAAATAGAGAAACAAAGCATCCAATAGGATAATTTAACAGCGGGATTTTGAAACGATCGTACGTAAGCTTTTGCCGTATTTTCTCTGGATATCTCTCTTTTGTTTTTCTTCTTTTTTTTTTTTTTTTTTTTATTTTTTCTTCCCTCTATTTTTTCCCCCTGTTTCTTTTTTTTTTTGTTTTTTTTTTTTTATTTTTTCAACGTTTCAAGACTACGTCGATTACGTTCCTACGTTATCGAGCTTTTTTTCGTAATTCTTCCAATTCTCTTATGCTTTCGTTGCAAGCTGTACAAAAACAAAAACAAAAAAAAAACCCCGTTTGTAAAATTGATCCAATGAATCTAATACCGATCGATCCATCCTTCCTAATCCCAATCCTAATTCTGATTCTTTCGATCCATTGACACGTTTGTAATTATGCTGAATATTACATTTGTGGTATTATATTACATATATAGATAGTTCTTGCTTGTTATATATATATATATATATATATATATATATATATTTAGATATATATATATATATATATATATATATATATTTAGATATGTATGTATATATGTTTAAAATAAATGAATGAATTAATTTTATTTGATAAAGATTTGCATTTTTGATCAATTTAAACGTATTGAACTGTGTTTCCAAAACAAAAAATTTGATTTTTTTTTCGTATATATATATATATATATATATATATATATATATATATATTCTTTAATAATGTTGAAATATCTTTGATCTAAGAACTATCTGTATAAATATTATATACTACGATTTATGTACATATAATCAGTTCATGTATAAGTGGAATCCGAAACGCGTGCAATTTGTTCAATGTTTATGCAATATGAAATTTCTTTTTCTTCTTCTTTTTTTTTTTTCTTTTTTTTTTTTTAATTAGACATAAAAACAAAAAACAAAAATAAAAAATGACTTTAACCTTACATCAAATCTATTAATCACGAAGTAATGAAATAAGCATGCGTTTCGTTTATATATACTACGTATACATTGAAGAATACTTTGTGTATTGTATTATACACGACTATATATATATATATATTATAATATATATGTATATATATAAAATTGTGTTACTTGTGTCGCTTGAACGCTTCGTCTTTCCAATTACGTATAATAATTTGCCTTGTGTATATACATATTTGTATATTTGTCCATATGTATATGTCGAGCAAATATATTATGGATTTGCATGCGCTGAAAATAAAAAAAAAAAAATCTTTCTTATTAAGAGAAAAATTTAAATCGATTTTATACTTCTTCGAACGTACACATACATATTCACACAAGCACACACATATATATATATATATGTATGTATATATATATATGTGTATGTGTGATTTGTATTTATATATATATATATGCGCACAGGTCGTTTGTGTGCGAGAAATATATACATGTGTTTAAACGGTTAAAAAAAAAAATCCACTGCCAAAGAATTATTTCGAATTTGGCTTGTTACGTCACGTGACTCGTCCATATCGATAAATTGTGATGGTACTACACTTACGTCGTAGTTCGTGAAAATTTGAACGCGACAATAAAAAAAAAAAAAAAAAAAAAAAAAAAGAAAATTTGACATTACTCGAGAATAAATTAGTAAATGAAATTTCACAATTACTATTGATCGATCCCGTGATTGATCTCGAAAGATCGATAAATAGATCGATCGATCGATCAATCTATCTATCTTTATCATTGTCAATCAGAATAAGGTAGATGTATATATTACGATAATTTGAATTTCTATTGAAAACTCTTCGATTCGGAAGTTGCCCCTAGGAGTTTTGTATCGATCTATCACAGGTAAGGAATAAAAGAGGGAGCATGTAATAAAGACCTCTAATTTATTTTCATCATTCTTCTTCTTCTTCTTCTTCTTTTTTTTCTTCTTTCTTTTCTTCTTCTCACGGCCCGCCCCGCTCGCCCACTGCCCTATAATAGCATTTATCATGTCAAAAATTAATGTCGATAGACAAAGTAATTTTCTAAGAAGAAAAAGAAAAAAGGAGGAAAAAAAAAGAAAAGAAAACAAAAAGTTGGAACGTTACAATCGCTCGACATAAATTTCTTTTTTATTTTTATTTCTTCTTTCTCTTCTTTGTTTTTTTTTTTCTTTTTTTTTTCTTTTTTTTTCTTTACTACTACGAAAGAATATATCATTTAGTAAATGTAATAACGTATATGTATAAAGAACGACTTTATTACATATATATATATATATATATATATATATATATATATATATATATATATGTATATTATATATAGGTCGGTGCGATATACATGGATATATTACATAAATATATCGCAACCGAGTAACGATCGAGGTAATGGCAACGCGAATAGAATTCATCTTACTCCATAAAATATAGAAGTGAAATTGGCTAGGGAATGAGAAAGGAGAGAGAGAGAGAGAGATAGGAAGAATAAAAAAGAGACGAAAGGAAGGAAAAAAGATAAAAAAAAAAAAAAAAGAAAATGTTAGAAAGATGAGGACGAACTTTGACATTTCTTGTCGTAATCTCTATAACGTTACTTACATTGAAATATTGAACATCGTTCATCTCGTACAGTACTCGATAACTTTCTATGAATACTCGGTATTATTATCCATGAATATAAAGAGAAAAAAAGAAAGAAAGAAAAAAAAAAAAATAAGAAAAGAAAAGAAAAAGTGAAAGTAAAAGTAAAAGAAGAAAAAGACGAAGAAGAAGAAAAATTTGCAGGATTTATATCTCCCGATCGAGTTTTTTTTTTTTTTTAATAATATTAAATTCCCTTTTAGATCGAACGTTTCATTGGATATTTAATTAAAATTATTATAGTGTATTTATTACCTCGATCGAATATGATTATTCTTCTTTTTTTTTTTTTTTGTAATTTTACTTAATTATTTATTAATTAATCAATTAATTTCATTGCTCTCGAGCTATTGAACGTTCACTTCTTCAACGTTCGCTCTATCGATCGGTAGGTAGATAAGGAGAAAAAGCCAAAAAAAAAAAAAAGAAAACAAAAAGAGAAAAAGGAAAAAGAGAGAAAAAGAGAAAGAAAAATAAAAGGATAGAGGGAGAGAAAGAACAGAAATAGAAAAGAAAACGATATAATTGAAATGGTCGGTCAGCCGTGTTAGATGGACAAAATGACGCGTTCTTTTCAGACGACGACCTTGATCGGACTTCTCAAGACCGCACGTCTTCTACGCTTGGTTAGGGTGGCCAGAAAAATCGACAGATACAGCGAATACGGAGCCGCGGTTTTGCTCCTTTTAATGGCCAGTTTCGCGCTCATTGCACATTGGATGGCCTGTATATGGTGAGTTAGAAAACAAAAAAGAAAAAAAAAAAAATAAATAAATAAAAAGAAAAAGAATTTCTCCCTCCCTCTTACCCATCCGCCACTCCTGCCAAAAAAAAAAGAAAAATAATGAAAACCTTTTTACATTATTCAGAGATACGAAAGACGATACAAATTGTTTTATATTAATAATTGATAAAAATAAATTGATCAATTTTGTTTTTTCTTTCCTTTTCTTCTTCCCCCTCGCCCAAAAGGTATGCCATAGGAAATGCGGAAAGACCGACCTTGAAGAGTAAAGTCGGTTGGTTGGATATCCTAGCCAACGACACTCATCAATTTTATTTTCACAACAATACAGGTGGACCGAGTATAAAGGTAAAGAAAAATAAATAAATAAATAAATAAATAAAAAAGAAAAGAAAATCTCTATACGATCCTCATAGAGAAAATTTTCATTTATTTCATTGTCATTATTAACATTTTCTTTCGTTACTTTTTCAGAGTCGTTATATAACAGCACTCTACTTCACATTCAGCAGTTTAACGTCCGTCGGTTTTGGTAATGTTGCACCCAATACGGACGCTGAAAAAATATTTACTATTATCGTTATGCTGATAGGATGTAAGTATATGAAATTTCAATCGAATAAAACGTTACAATATTATTACGAATATAATGTAACGTTGTTTAGCTGAATAATCTTTTTCCATTTTTTTTTCTCTCTTTCTTTTTTTTATCTTGTTTTTTTTTTTTTTTTTTTTTTTTTTTGTTTAGCTCTAATGTACGCCAGTATCTTTGGCAATGTATCGGCGATCATACAAAGATTGTACAGTGGTACAGCAAGATATCATACGCAAATGCTCAGGGTTAGAGAATTCATAAGATTCCATCAAATACCAAATCCACTTCGACAACGTTTGGAAGAATATTTTCAACATGCCTGGACTTATACCAACGGGATTGATATGAACAGCGTACTCAAAGGATTCCCCGAGTGCCTTCAGGCTGACATTTGTCTTCATCTCAATAGAAATCTGTTAAACAATTGTAGAGCCTTCGAGGGTGCCAGTCCAGGTTGTTTAAGGTATATAATAAATTTAATCACGACGAATATATGAATCGTTCATTTGCCAAATCGATTGACTCTCAAAAAGAAAATAAGGAAAAATAAATCGAAACTGAAGAAATGCGATAAAATAATATAAATTACTTTTTATAATTTCCATTTAAAATATAAATTCGAATAAACATTGTAGAATGTATGAAGAAAGGTCTTGTTGGTACATTTGAATGATGAATTATTGTAATGATTTACATTAGAGAATGGAATTAATAAGATTGATTTCTGATAATAAATTTTTCTTTTTTTTTTTTTTTTTTTTTTTTTCATTCGATAGTCTAAAAAAATTTTCTCTTTTAATTATATCGAATAATCTACTTGAAGATTAGGGAAATTTATTATGAATATAAAAAGTTGATTACAATCGTCAAGCTCTTTGACGCTTGAATTTAAAATAATTCAAAAAGTGAAATTAATCGATTCGCCTTGTGAACGGTTCGATATATCGATCAAAAGAGAAATAATTTCTAATTTTTAACGAAAAAAAAAAAACAAAGAAAAATAATAATAATAATAATAATAATAATAATTTTTTTTCTCTTTTTAATTTAATTCTTTACGCAGGGCATTGTCTTTAAAATTCAAAACTACGCATGCACCACCGGGTGACACATTGGTCCATCGCGGAGACGTCTTGACGTCCCTTTACTTTATATCACGTGGAAGTATAGAAATTTTAAAGGACGACATCGTAATGGCCATACTCGGGAAGGACGACATTTTTGGTGAAAATCCTTGTATTTATCCAACAGTTGGAAAATCCTCGTGCAACGTTCGTGCTTTGACCTATTGCGATCTTCATAAGATTCACAGAGACGATTTACTCGACGTTTTGGCACTTTATCCTGAATTTTCAAATCACTTCAGTCAAAATCTAGAGATTACATTCAATATGCGAGATGTAAGTTTTATACACCCATAGTTGAGATGTTTATTATTTCTAATTTTTTATTTCATTTTCTTTTTTTTTGTTTTTTTCTTCTTTTTTTTTTTAAATCAAACCGCGAAGAGAGATCCTTCAATCTATTGAAATATGAAATTATTCATTTGATAGGAAGAACAAGCCGGTGTTGATCCAATGTCAGCAAGGTTTCCTGTCAGCACTCCAACCGACGTCGACGTCGACGCCAGGAGATTCGCCTTCCGTCCACCAAGATACCGTCGAGGACCTGGAGGAGGTCCTGGCACCAATCTTATCCCTACCGGTCGACAAGATTCCTTGCAGGACGATCAAGAAGACTAGTAATTATCCTTTCTATCTTCTCACTTTTTCCTTCTTTTTTCTTCTTCTTCTTCTCTCTCTCTCTCTCTCTCTCTCTTTTTTCTTCTTTAATTCATTTATATCACTCACATCGAAATGTCGCATATCTATTAAATGTAAAATTAATATTTACAGCGACAAAAGTAGCGGCCACGGTATATTAGAATTTAGTACCGACAAAGCTGGTCAAGATGTTACGCCATTAAATTTGGAATTCGATGAACCGAAGCAAAGGAGTTCAACATTGAATTCTATTACCGGTGAGCAAATCAATCTCATCTTTAATAATATATCCCATTAAGTATTTTATTATTCAGAATCGACCTTTCAATTTTCGTGCCTGTCTTTTTCTTACTGTTTGAGGAATGTGGTTTACTGCACGATAATAGATCCCCCCTCGATCGATACGGATATTATCATCTCTCGATCCGCCTATTTTTTTTCTTCTTCTTTTTCTTTTTTTCTTTTTATCTCTCTTCATTATCAGAACATCTCGTTCTTTTTTCTTCCTTTCTTTTTTATTTTCTTTTTCTTCTTCTTCTTCTTCTTCTTCTTCTTCTTGATATTGTATTACATTATGTCTTGCGCGTGATGACACAAATTAAAGAAGGGTTAGAAAAAATGCGTGCGAAGATTTTTATTTTTGTTAATATTCGAACTATTGAAAGTGGGATCTTTCTTGAAGATAAATATCTTAAGCGTTTTCATTTTTTTTTCTTTCTTTTCTTTTTTTTTTCTTTACTTTATATATATATATATATATATATATATATATATATATATATATATTTTTTTTTTTCTTTTTTTTTTTTCTTTCATTCACATCCCTGGTAGATTTGTTCGAAAGTACATTTGACTCTTTCTCAGCTGGAAATATTATACGATGTTTCGATTTTACATTATCGAAACAATTATAACGAAACATTTATATAGCCCCCGCCCCGCCCGAACGCCCGCCCGCCCGCCCCCACCCTCTGGCCGCCCTCTCTATTTTCCTTCTTCTTGCTTGTAAGAGTTTTACTTTGTAAGTGAAACGAGGTGTGTTACGCTTTGCGGTTGCGTTTGGTTTTTTTTCCCGAGTTCGTTAACACCTTGAAAACATGGTTGTTCAGGCATGCTAACCCATCTCAAGCGCAGTATACCGGACCTACGACAGCACAAGATTCATCTGCAGCCTCTAACGAGTCATGATTACCTCGCCAAACAGAGTAAGTTTTTTATCGCAAGTAGAATCCCTCTTTTAAGCTGAGATCATTGGGTCAGTAAGCTCGCGCACCGTTATGTGTTTATGATACCTATATCATTAGAGAAAGAGAGAGAGAGAAAGAGAAAAAGAGAAAAAGAGAGAGAGAGAGAGAGGGAGAGGGAGAGAGAGAGAGAGATACAGATTAGAAAATTATTATTATTATTATTATTATTATTATTATTATTATTATTATTATTATTATTATTATTATTATACGGAATCCAGACTTCAAGTTGGGAGACATCATTACGAGAGTATATAAAATAAGTTTATGGATCGATTCCACTTTCTAACGTGAAGTTACAATCATAGCTTTGTCGTTTAGAGCATTTAGTTGTAATATATCTTAAACGGCGATCATTGTATATACATTATCATTGTACATTATCGTAAGATATAAAATATCCTATAATATAAACGCGATGTAATTCCTAACATATAAATTATTTTATTTTGTATCAGTGACAACGCCATTGACAAAACAAACACGTAGAAGTTCTGCCACCGGTGAAAGCTGCCTCAGTCAAAATGCTATACATCCAACGTCTACTACATCCAGTCATTATACAACTCCATCACCGCCACAACATCCTCATTCTCATGGTATCTATCAATGGCTAATATCTTGATATAATTATAACATGATCTACGTTCTCGTTTGAGCACATATATATATATATATATATATAAATATTAAAATTCTTTTTTTCTACGATTTAAGGAGACTTTCAAAGTGGACCTGGACGACCTATTGAAGAAATAAATGCTAGGATAGATCAATTGTCGAAGCAAGTGACGTCATTGGAACACTCAATGACGGGGGATATAAGATTGATATTGACGTTGCTCCAACAGACTCTTAATTCCTCAAGGGAGAGTTCTAGCATAGAAATGATGCCTGGGACTGCACCAGCAGGTTCTGGTAGACAAACTGGTAGACCACCGGCACTCGTTCAAAGATCAGCCAGCGAGCCCCAACCACCAACAACTCCAGCCATTTCGAATAATGGAAATGGAAAGATCCAACCAAGCACGTCTCATGGATTATTTAGGTAAAATAAAGATCATTCGAGAGATTAAATTGGGTGGGCCGGGGGTGGTAAGGTGGAAGGGAGGAGTAGGTGGAAGAACAACAAAAGAAAAAGAAAAAAAAACCCTTGTCGCGCGACCGATAATTATTCTTGAACGTTTTTTATAATCCGTCATATTTATGTCCACCCTATTATTAGATTATTATTATCATTATTATTATTATTATTATTATTATTATTATTAATTATTAATTATTATTATTATTATTATGATTATTATTATTATTATTATTGTTGTTGTTATTATTATTATTATTATTATGATTATTATTATTATTATTATTATTATTATTATTAGAATAAATTAATCCCTTTAGAAGGGAAATTTATAAAGATGATTAAGTAGATCATCAGGATATATTTTCTCAGTAGTCACTCTCTGTATTCTTTTTTACCCAGGAAGTAATCGATATATTTTTTATTCTTGAAAAGCTTTCTTTCGAAATCCCTGGATCAGTTGCATTTGATTTCGGCGTCTTTTATTTTGGAAAAATTGGACAAGTTCCGAAGGTGACCATACTCATACTCTTCTTTCAAACCCCCTTCAGAGCAGTGTTGCGCAAGTCGATTGAAAGAATTATTGGATTGATCAAGGATACGTAATGATTTTAATCTTAGAAGTTATTAATAAATTTTTTATCATGCCTTTGGCGGATTGGAAAGGTACGACAAGAAGAAAAGTAAAGACGAAAAAAAAAAAAAGGAACAAAAAAGAATAGCAAAAGAAAAAAAGAAGAAGAAAAAAGAAAACAGAAAAGAAAACAAAAAGAAGGAAAGAGAAAAAGAAAAAAGAAAAAAACAAGACATTGTTTCCATTTATCCCTTCTTTTCTATTTTCATAATTAAACGTGCGACATTGATATTATCGAAGGAAACGATGCGTTTTAAATCGTATTCTTTCAATCTAGATTTCCAACTAGACTTAGAACGGCTCAAATTTTCTTTTCTCATCATTTCTTTTCCTTTTCTTTAATTTCCTTTTCTTTTTCTCTTCAAAATTCACAAGCATTCATTTCATTAATTTTCATTTGATTCTTGTCACCGCTACATACGAACATTTTCATTGATAATAATAATAAAAAATAATATATATATATGTATATATATATATATATATATAAAATACGTATTTTGATTAATAATAGTAATAAAAAAAAAATATATATATATATATATATAAATATCAGTTGAATTGCATAGTGATTGAGCTTATTGACAAAAGTTGCAAAAAAAAAAATTGACTGATAGGCTTAAATGATAACAACATAGTCTCCGCATAATAATAAAACATCTCGCTTTGTTTTGCCAAACAACAATTTCACACATGCAAACACATATATTCGCAGTTCTAGCGTTTCACGAAGGATTTCGACTTTTTGGATTTGGAGAAACAAGCAACGTATCTTAAAAACTGCCGATGGTGTAGGAGACTTTCGACACGGAAAACTTGTGTGGGTATTACGGGAATTTCTTTCATTTGTGTACATAACGTCTCTGATACGGGCTTCTTCTTGTGCTCCTATAAATTTCTTTTTTCTTTTTTTTTTTTTTTCCTTTGTTTTTTTCATTTCTTTATTTTTCCTTTTTTCTTTTTGTTTTTCTTCTCTTTTTTTTACCGCATATCTTCCGGCATTAAATTTACTTTGGGATCCGTTTTTCCAACATTTTAAACCAAAACAAATCAAATCATATATATATATATATATATATATATATGTATATGTATATGTATATGTATATGTATATGTATATGTATATGTATATATTGTATATTGTATATATATATATATATATATATATATATATATATATCCGATACGTCCGATTTAAATGTACACGCACGATTATTTTCTTAAGTATTAAAAATGTAAAGAAAAGGAGAAAAGAAAAAAAATGTTGCGAAATAAATTTTGTAATGCGTAAATGAGGGATACATAAAGATTATAATTAGTTTACGTAAACACATTGACTTTGACGGAGCTCTTCAAAAAAATTAGAATAATCATTATTGCGATGTATCCCTCTTGATACCACATAACATTCGTTAGAAGCATTTCTTTTCTCACTGTTTTTTTCTTTTCTTTTTTTTTTTTTTGTGGATTTTTAATGGATTTCAAAAGAAAATTTTCAAGGAAATAATCGCTCGTATGCACTTAAATCTGACATATTGTATATGTATACATATTACATAAATATACATTTTTACGTTGATCGACGTAACGTTTTAAGTTTTCTAAATAATTTTTATCTCGCGTTTACTTTCAAAAATTTTAATCGTTCTTTGGCAACGTTCGCACTTTGTAAAAATATTCTTATACACGTGTTTTATCTATTTATTTATTTTTCTTTCTTTTATTCTTTCTTTCTTTTCTTTTTCTTTTTTTTTTTGCTCCTTTCTTTCTTGAACATTGGCAACGAGATAATCTTTCGGACAGATAACAACAGCAACGACAACAACAACAACAGCAACAACGACAACAGCAACAACAACAACAACAACAACAACAACAACAACGATTTTTATTCTTGGCTCGACGGATATACGAGTATCGTGATAAAACGCGAATACAAATAAATTTTTCAATAAATACGTTAGATCGGTCGCGAGTTTTAAAAAATAAAAAAAGAAATAAAAATAAAGTGATAGAAATAGAGAGATAGATAGAGAGAGAGAGAGAGAGAGAGAGAGAGAGAGAGAGAGATAGAAAGAGATAGAAAGAGATAGAGAGATAGAAAGAGATAGAGATAGAGATAGAAAGAGGTAGAGAGATAGAGAGATCAAGTATGTACTTACTATCTTCTTTATCCAGACGCATAAAAGAATATTTCGTTAAAATCACATCTTACTTTCGATGATAATGCTTATCTCATCTTCGCTTGCTTCAACATAATCGTCGAGCCGAGTTATTTTTTCATGATACATTTATTTTATATTATTTCCTTTATTTCTTTCTACGTCCATTATTACGCTTACTCAAAGTCCATCACGTAACAATGAAAAAGTAATATTGATATTAGTGTAATAAGTAATATATATTATGATACCATGCATGGGACTGATTAACTGCACACCATTTTTATTTGCCAAGCAGATTCTTCCTTAATTTTCGAAATTTCTTCGAGAAATAAGAGAAGAAAAAAATCGAAGAAAAAGAAAAAGATTAAAAAAAAAAAAAAGAAAAAAAAAAAGAAAAAAAACAGACACACATTTTAACGTTGAAAAACATTGATTATGATGATGATAGCTATATTTAGGGGAGATCGATGGAGATGAAATGATCAATTTTAATAAAAAAGAAAGAAAAAGAAAAAGAAAAGAATAATTGGCTAGATTTACACGCGACTCCTTTTCATTTGTATTTATTTATTTATTTATTTATTTGTTTGTTTACTTTTTTATTTATTATTTTGTTTATTTATTTATTTATTTATCCTTATCTCCACTTTCCTTCGTTTCTAGCACATATGTATGTACGTAATTACGTGTATATTATGTACGTATATATATTTGCATATATGTATATATATATATATATATATTGATTATAAATTAAGGGTAGGTTGAATATATCGTTTGTTAGTAAGCAATAAAAGAAAAAAAAATGTATTAAGGAAGTTTCATGATTTTATGGATCAAATATATTAATAATACGAAACGAAAGATTCATTTATATCGAATGTTTTATTTCGTACTTTTCAAATATTTGATACTTTTCATAAATCGTAAAACTCTTTTTAATATATATATATATATTTTTTTTTTTATCTGTTGCTATTACCAAAGTAGATATTGAAATTACCCTTAATTTATAATCAACTTGTTTATATATATATATACGTACACAATATTCACAACAAAACGTGAAAACAAAAGTGCTTTACCAATGACAGTGGAGTATGTATTTTATTTATTTAAAAAAACGCTTAAAACATTATATTTTAGAATATGTCCTTCCCCTTTAGTAGTTAATATTAGTTAGTCTTTGAGAAACGTATCAAATTTTTGAGATGCTGCATCAAATTGTTATACATAATTATTATATATATATATATATATATATATATATATATATATATATATATATGTATGTATGTATATATATACACACACGACTGATCGCAGAGCAATAAAAACGTAGAATTGAATTGATTCATTCTTAATAGAGCACTATAAATGCATAAATGCAAGCGATAATGATTCGATCGATTTATTAATTCGAGGCTAATATTATTTTTTTTTAGCTCATTAATTAAAAAAAAAAAAGATTTCTCCCATCTCATGATAATTTTCATTTGTCAGCACACACGTGTATGTACATAATTAATATAAGTACTTATTTATATGATGTATAATTTAGACGGATGTCGATGTCGATGATTGATTGAATATTTCGGGAAGAAAGTGAGAGAGAGAGAGAGAGAGAGAGAGAGAGAGAGAGAGAGAGAGAGATGCTAGACACGTGGTCACGGGACACTGCTCTGGATAATTTTAGAGAATTTAGTGGCCAACCAAATCCCATTGTACATAATCACGTGCTTAAAGTATCTTTATTCGCTGACATATTACCCCTAGTGGTTACGAGATTTATTACTATTTATTTGAAAAAAAAAAGATGAAGAATAAAAAAGAATGATAGAAAGAAAAAAAAAAAAGAATTGCACATTCACCAAAAAGAAATGACTGTCCGGGTTACTTTCGCAGTAGACCATCGACAAGGGAACCAATGTCGACATCATCGGGAACATCGAGACTTACAATGACGTCGGATACGTCGGCGTTGGCGACTGCCCTTCAGGCAGCATTGAACGGAAGAGCGGCACCAACGAGATCACAGAGTCAGCCGGTAGACTTGGCAGTACCTACGACCACCCAACAGGCTCATCAGCCACACGCTTGGCACAGCCAGCCTGCGGCATTTAGAAGAGGAGAGTTTAGGAGCGGGTATGTGTGAATATATACGTATGTCTGTATGTATAAATATATATATATATATATATATATATATATATTCATATACACATATGTATATTATTAAGAGAATTAAGGGAAAACTAATTGAATTGAATAATGATTATAAATAAAATAAATGATGAATTTAATGAACAAATAAAAGAACGAGTATTTTCGTGTCGAAGTAGGTACAGTTCGTTCAACAAACGATCCGAGCCGGAAGGCGAGGATCCTTGGACTTGCGTTGTCTCGGTACAAGAACCAAGAAGTGGAAGTTCCCAGAGACCTCGTAGCGGTGATTCACGTAAGGATTCATCCTCAAATTATCGTTGTCCGAACGATCAACAACAAAGGGGAACGGAAAATGGTGTTAGACATGTAATGGCGACATTACCAGGAGCAACGACGACAACGACGCCTACGACGACGACAACGACGACGGCATTAGGATTAGGCGGTATTGGTTTAGGTCAACAACAACAACAATCGACCAGCGGAATAGGAGGATTAGGAGGAGGTAGTAGTACGAATGGTAATGGACAAGATGGCGTCGTCGTTCAAGGGTCAACGGGTCAACGTCAAGAATCTTCGAGACAAACCAGCGAAGATATATCGTGGGAATTTACGATAAACGAGGCACCAATAGCAAGACTGGAATCGTTGGATGAACTCGATCAAGATCATGGTAGTTAAAGGCTAAGAATTTAGAAGATGAGTAAACTATTTTGGACCATAAAGAGACGACGACGGCGATGACGTGCTGTTATGGATCTGAAGCTGTTTAAGCTTCTTACTCGTTATAACAGAGAAATAAATAAACGGAGATAGAGAGAGTGAGAGAGAGAGAGAGAGAGATAGATATAGATATAGAGCGAGAGAAAGAGAGTAAAAGAGAGAGAGAGAGAGGAAGAGAGAATCGCGTTCCCTTAACTCGAAACTTACTTCCGATTTTTCTCACCGAAGATGGATTTTAACGAAT
>NC_060956.1:3845399-3857899 GCF_910589235.1 Vespa crabro | reverse complement strand
CCAATCGAGACGGCAACGCGTGTATTTGATATACTTTCATTGGCGTTAACCCTTTAATGCATAATTTATTTTTTTAGAAAATTTGTAGAAAAACGTAAAATTAAAGAGGAAAAAGCCAAAAAAAAGAGAAAAGAAAAAAAAAGAAAAAGGAAAAAGAAAATAAAAATAAATAAAAAGTGGAGAAAATTTAATTAGCCGTTAAGTAAATATTTAATGCAAAAGCGATTAGGCGAATTGTCGCGTGATTTTGTTTCGTCGCAAAAAATTAATGAGTGACTTATTGTTGCATACTTATAGGTAACACACACGTACACACATGTTATGCATACATATATATATATGTTAATATATATATATATATATATATATATATATATATATATATATATATATATATATATATGTATATTATTCGATAGAACGAGACTGATACTCTCGTCCTCTTTTTCAGCTCGGTAGAGTTTGTTTTAGTAAGCGCGCTATTTAAGGTTTATCGTTTCACGAACATATTTTTATGTATATATACATACATATATATATATAGTATATATATATGTGTATATATATTATATATAATATAATATACATATATATTATATATATTATAATATATATAATAAAATTAAATTATGTAATATATATAATATATATATAATATATAATAATATACTATATATATAAATAATAATATAATTATATATATAATATAATATAATTATATATATAATATATATATAATAAATATGTATAATATATATATATATATATAAATGATATTATCGGTACAAATGCGACTCCGCTAAGTTTATATTATCGCGTTAGTCATTTGTAATTTTAAAACGACACTTATGGTCCAATGATTATATTATGTATGAAACACACGTATGAAAAAAAAAAAAAGAAAAGAAAAAAAAAAAGGAAAAAAACAAGAAAAAGAAAACAAACCTAGTCATCGTGAATGATAAAAGTTTTTCAATCACGAAATTACATTAATGACGATTTATTATTATCGATAGGTTAATTAATCGATCCCAATTTTTATTATTTACTTTCTGTCGATGTTCGGTATACAGGCACGAAGAAATTGGAAAGATGAGTTATCGAGAGAAAAAAAAAGAAAAGAAAAAAAAAAAACAGAAAAGAAACCATGACAGAAAATAAACCTTCTCTTTACCAACAATATTTTCTTCTCTTCGAAATCGCATGCGATGAAAAAATAATTCGCCATTCGTTCGTCGTCGTTCTTTCTCTTTTATTTCATTCGTTTTCTCTTTTTTCACGAATAATACAAATTACCAAGAGAAAAAATTTGGAAAAGATTCGTCTCTTACTCATTTTTCCTCTTTTTAATTTTCCTTTTCTTTTTCTTTATTTTTTCTTTTTCTTTAATTTTATTAATTTTTTTCTCTCTTTTTTTTTTTTCTTTTTTCAAAAAATGAGCGAAAGGACGAATGCAAGGACACAATGAGAAATAGAAAGGGATTAAAATTTTGTTCTTATTAAAACATTTAAACGACGCGTTTAATCTTTTTATTCGTTAAAAGGAACGTTCTCGAGTGCTCTTTCTCTCTCTTTCTCTCTCTCCGTCACTCTCTCTCTCTCTTTCTTTCTCTCTCTCTCTCTCTCTCTCTTTCTATCTCTCTCTTTCTTTCTCTCTCCCTCCCTTTCTTTCTCTCTTTCTTAATATCCTAGATTCGAAGCTTTTTTCAACGTCGAAAGAGAGAAAGAAATACTTGTTTGTTATTATTATGCATAAGATATTCTCGACGTGACATACAGTCGACCGCGTTTTATTCGCGCTGTTATTAAAAACACAAAAGTTACGATTACGATAGTAAAATAAACAAATTAAAAAAGGAACGAGAAGAAAAGAAGAGAACAAAAAAAAAAAAAAAATGTAACAGTTCGTGCGTTCGAGAATGGTCCTCTTGGAAAAAATTGTTATAATTGCTTTCGTCGTATCGAATTATTAAAAACATCTTTCCAGTAATTTAAACACAAAAGCGAAACGAAAGTTAACCGAAGACGAAGAAGACGAAGAAGAAGAAGAAGAAGAAGAAGAAAAAGAAGAAGCACATACATACATACATAGAAATCCTAATCGCGAATTTAGATGAATTTCTCGCATTTTTCTCTTATTATTATGCAATTTCAACGCAAATTGTCCTGTATATACGTATACATACACATACGCATATATATATATATATATATATATATATATATATACATATATGTGTACTATATATACAGGGTGAAATATCTTATATGTTTGTATAAATTTGTATAACTTTGAAATTATGATGTACCGTATGAAAAAGTTTGTGTTTTGTTAATGTTACGTTTAATATAACTTATCGATCCTTTTTTTTTTCTTAATTAATTTATTTATCATCGTTAATACATTGCTATATGTTTTTTCTATTTTTTTTTTTTTTTTTAATCAAAATTCGAAAGAACCTAAAATATTGAATAAAATAAAATATGTATTGTTCATTATCGATCTTAAATTCCAATTAATCAATTGAAATGAAAATAATTTGTTCAATCTTTCGCTAAAAACTTATTGAAAGATTTCAATAAGATATTATCAGTCGTCATAATTAATAATGTTTATTAATTATACAATGTTAATATATATATAAAGAAAAGTAATTCATCATAATAATTGATAAAAATTCAAGGTTATTCATAATGTACACATTTAGAAATTTCATCCTGTATATATATATATATATATATAATACGATTAAATGAATCGTGTACGATTAATTAAGATAAATGCATCATTAGTTCGTATCGCGTAAGATTGAAGAGTTATGGAGAAACAAATAAATTAGTAAAAGCGAAATTTTGTGAAAGCGAAGAAGAAGGGAGATATATAGGTGGTGGTGATGATGATGGTGTGCTTTCACGACAAAGCCATGTTGTGTATTTGCAAGTTTTCATATATTACATAAAATATGTTTATTATACATATTTTCACTATGCTCATACGCGTGTTCATGTGTGGTTCACAAATTTTTTAACCTTTCCCGATCAATTAATATTATTTATTCATTTATTTACTTTACTTTACCTTTTTTCTTTTTTTTTTTCTTTTTTTTTTTCTTTTCAAATTCGTTCATCGTTCACGCCGCCCCTGTGCTCCCGCCCCTCCTATTAGCGCTTCGTGAGTGAGAAAAATATTAATATTAATATTAATAATAATAATAATAATAATAATAATAATAATAATAATAATAATAATAATAATGATAATGATAATGATAATGATAATGATAATGATAAAAAATAGGAAAAAATACGGAGAGAATTACAAGAGAGAACAAAATCTAATATTTAGAGAAAAACAACGAGATAATTTTTAAGAATTTTGATTCAAATAGGAATGAGAGAGAAAGAAAGAGAGAGAGAGAGAGAGAGAGAGAGAGAGAGAGAGAGAGAGAGGTGCATAAAAAAAAAACCTATAAATAGGTTAGATCATAATAAGATTTGAAACGATATCGAGGGATATACTTTTTTTTTTCTCAAGAAGGACATACTATATACATCTTTTCTTACGTAGTTGCTTACATTTGTATTTCAGCAAGAATATGATTAAAGCTACGTAATTAATTTTTTAAAATAACAAAATTTTCTCTATTCTTTTTTTATTTATTTATTTATTTTTTCTTTCTTTCTTTCTTTTTTTCTTTCTTTCTTTATTTATTTATTTCGATATGTCGACGCAATGAGAAAGTGATTTCGTGGGATAGAAGTTCGATTTGACAATTTTTATATACAAGAAGGATTGTAAAGTTACACAGGTAAGTTGATTAAAATTATATATTTATGTATGCGGTATATATATTTTTATTTATATATACATATATATATATATATATATATATATATATACATACACACATATATATATATATATACATACATATATATATACATATATGTATATATAAGTAAATAAAATTTATTATTTAATGATCATATGTGCGGTAATATAATAAGATCGTATCGCATGTGTATGTTTACATATAAACAAGTTCTTTCCTTTGCTCCTTTTTCTCCCTCTTTTTATTCTTTTTATTTATACTTCTTTCTTTCTTTTTTTTTTTTTTCGAAATACATTCTCCGAAAAATAACATAATCGCAAAAGGAATTAAAGCTTTCTTGATATGTATTGAGCAATATGTATATATCTTTTTCTTTTCCTTTTTTTTTTTTTATCTTTTTTATTTTTTTTTTTTTTTATCATTTTTCACTTAGTAAAAAATTAACAACAAATATGATCCTGCCTTGTGATTATAAAAAAAAGAAAAAAAGAAAAAAAATACAAGGAAAAATATGTCGTCGCAAATTAAAAAGAGTTTCATTAATACGAGAGGAAAAAGAATACTATGTTTGTATATAAAATTTTGATGCGTAACTTAATATACTATAGTTATTAAGTTACAGAATGTAGTTTTAGTCGTCAATTAAGATCAATGGATCATTTAATAATTTTCCTAGTTATTATGTTATTTTAGTTATAGAAATATGCAAAAATATATTATAATGGCTGATTGGAATTCGCGTATTGTAAAATTAACGTCGGTACAAAGTTTGATATATTTTTAATATATCCTTGCCAAAAAGGAAAAAAAAGAAAAAGAAAATTAAAATCATTAGATACGTCCTATCACAAATAGTCACAAAAAAGATATTATCAACTGTATTATTCCTTGCGTCAAATTATTTAGAAATTAAGTATTATTAATTAGAATACACATATACATATATAAATTTATGATTAAAATTGATCAATCTTTTGGTATACGTACATCCATATATATATACACATAGATACATACATACATACATTTTGTTCTTCATTTATTCAAAATTTGTACGGAGGAAATTAAAAAGAAAAAAGAAAAAAAGAAAGAAAAAAAAGGAAACAAAGGTAACAAACAACCGATGAAATTTATATATATATATATATATATATATATATATACATACATATATATATATACATATATATGTGTGTGTGTTACGAATACACCTGCCCATGTTAAATTTATCAATACATGGTACTTACTAATTTATGCAACTGCATGGGATTTATTTTTCCTTCTTCTTCTTCTATTTTCTTTCTTTTTCTTTTCTTCTCTTAAAAAGAGAAGAAAAAAAAATATAAAGGAAAAAAGAAAAAAAAGGAAAAAAAAGAAAGCAAATTGTCTCACCACACGTTTGCTTAGAAAATAATAATATAATATTAATCATAATAATAATAATAATTTCATTTGCATTGTCGAAGGGAATTGCTCTTATGTTTCCTCGTCATAGATTTTCAAACGCCTACATTTAATCATTGACAATAAGAAAGAGTGGGAGAGAGAGAGAGAAAGAGAAAGAGAAAGAGAGAGAGAGAGAGAGAGAGAAAGAGAGAGAAACGGAGACAAGGAGAAGTGTGAGATATGATAGAAAATTTCTTTATCGATTTTAACTTCCGGTTTTTAATACCAACTGTAAAAAGGTTGATGAGGAGCTGGCCTAGGTGGCTGTTGGAAAGTTTGAGCTGTATAATGACTGGCAAAAGCTTGATGAGGATGAGCGCCATGAGCATGCGGTTGTTGTAGGGTACTTGGAGGACTTGATAAACCAACTCTCGATGAAGTCGATATAGGTAAGTTCCAAGATGACGGTGAAGCATTTCCTTGATTTGTCTGTTGGTGTTGAACAGGAGAAGCTGATGTCAATGGTAAATCTGTAGAAGATATTTGATCGGACGTAGAATTAGCTGAATTTCCCGAATTAGGTCCCATCATGGATACCAATGAATTTGGTGTAGGTGGTAACTGATGACCGGTTGCCGGTTGTTGATACGCTGATGTAGCTGGTGGTACTACTGGGGATACTTGATGACTCATATGAACCGTAGTACTAGACGAAGTAGGTGGAAGCAATGTACTTGGATAAGTCACCGACGTTGGAAGACTATAACCTGGCGTTGAAGATGGTAATCTCGTTGAATCACCCGTCAACTGATGGGACATACCGTTCCCATGATGAGACGAATAGATCTCTGGAACTATAATTCATTGATTATTATTTTAAATTAAAAAATCATTTTATTACGTATATATATATATATATATATATAATATACCTATAGACAATACCTTTAACTTCGTATGATTGATATTGAACAATGAAGACCATCCCTCAGTTAAATATTACAATCGATAATATCGTCGGATATTGCCAACAACGTGACATGACCGGGCAATATTAGATTTATCTGACACAGCGAACTGACGTAGAAAATGTAGAAAGAGAGAGAAAGAGAGAGAGAGAGAGAGAGCCATAGCTTCCTTTGTATGTGTATGTATTTTTTTTTCTTTTCCTATTTATCTTTTTTTCCACCCCATTTTCTTTCCTTATTTCTTTTCTTTTACATTTTCTCTCTCTCTCTCTCTCTCTCTCTCTCTCTCTCTCTCTCTCGCAAGATTCTCGTCGAAAGATTCCTTTTACGCGAGGCTCTGAACGGAGTGACTCGCGTGCTGTGGATTCTTTCGATGTCCCGCTGTAGTGGCCGCTCTCGTCAAACGACTTCCGGTAATCGTGCTAGCAACTCGTACGATGCCGCAAAAAGTCTATCTGGGTGAGGACCACCTGCCGTCCTTCGACTACTTTCACGAGTCATTTTTTTTTCCTCTCTCTCTCTCTCTCTCTCTTGCTTTTCTGTATCCGCGGAATGCACGATTAGTAGCGCTACGTTAAACTTATATGTTTAACTTGAAATTCCAAAGAGAGATGTTCAACGTAATTCATGGAAATTCTTTCGTAATATTTTTCAAGGTCGAATCGACGATACAAATCCAAAGTTCCAAAGGGTTTTTAACTTTTTATTCATTTCAATTTTTATTAAATCGAAAATCGCAACGACTAATCGAATTCTCAAACACTATTTCAATATACTTTTTGTATTAGAGAATCTGATCAGGAAGTTGAAAAAGAAAAAGTTATTTCTTTACGATATAAATTTATGTAGCATTACAATTGCCTAACTCTAATATAAATTATGTATTTATGTATAAAGAAAAATAGCAATTTAGAAGATGAATGAAAAAGCGAGAGGAAAAATTCAATATTGTATCATTATATAACAGTAATAATTTTAATATTATTTAAAGTATTAGAAATAAATAGATCGTCATATGATTTTATT
This sequence comes from Vespa crabro, assembly GCF_910589235.1. Classification (NCBI taxonomy): domain Eukaryota; kingdom Metazoa; phylum Arthropoda; class Insecta; order Hymenoptera; family Vespidae; genus Vespa; species Vespa crabro. The sequence goes on along the minus strand of NC_060956.1, from coordinate 3,850,686 downwards.
CTCTCCGATAACATGAATCGAATCAAAGAAAAATTGTTGATTTAAAGGAAACAAAACAAAACAAAAAAATGTAATATTCAAATAACCATCTGTAAATATTTAATATGAAAAATGAAGTGACTATAATTTGAATATTAAGAGAAACAAACAAATTTAATATTCATCCCTAATGTAAACGTTGAATGATTAAAATCTACATAAACCAGCCGTCATTTAAATATCAAAGCATAAATAATTGAATTGTCGTTTAATCGTTTTGCAATGACACGTGAATCGAACGAGGAGAAGAAATTTTTTCATTCGTAAGAAACAAAAAAAAAAAAAAAAAAAGAAATTTTAACATCATCGAAGTATCCCGTTTGGAAATTTTTTGTATAAGGAAAAAAAAAAACGCCAAAAAAATATATACTTGGCTATAATTTCAAATAATATTATCATATGAGAAAAACAAAATGCCGAATTGTAGCGTGTGATTAATCGACGAAGGAAAAATTCTTTAATTTGAGACGGGGAGAAGGAGGAGGAGGAGGAGGAGGAGGAGGAGGAGGAGGAAGAGGAAGAGGAGGGAAAAGAACATAGAAAATAAAAGAAAGAAAAAGAATAGAAATAAGAAACGAAAGAATTTGATATTTACCCTGACTCGAGGAAAAGGCAGCATCCGGAAGAGTCTGTCCATGTGGATGTGGATGAGGATGACTCGGTGGTACAGCAGCGGCGCCACCATGTGGATGCGGTGCCGCAGGTGGATGAAGAACATAAGAAGCAGTAGGATAAGCGACGGTTCCTACGTATCCTCCGGACGTACTAGAAGATAGTTGTTTTCTTAATCTGGCTCGTCTATTGCTAAACCAAACTTGGATCCTTGCCTCCGTCAACTTTGTCCTCTGTGCTAACTCTTCTCTCGTATATATATCAGGATATTGGGTTCTCTCAAATGCACGTTCTAATTCGTCCAATTGATGTGCGGTAAATGTCGTTCGACTACGTCGTTGTTTTCTTTTCAATGGAATACCTGGCTCGCTCTCACAATCAGAACCTGAACTGGCTTTAACTGAAAATTGAAAAGTAAAAGAGAAAGGAATGAATAAATTAATAATAATAATAAAAAAAAAAAAAAAAAAAAAGAAGAAAAAAGAGAGAGAGAGAGAGAGAGAGAGAGAGAGAGAGAAATTTTAACACTTACATATTAATTCATTTTCAATGCCGTTAAATAAAAAGACATCGAATATTTTTCAGATTATTTATAATGCATTAATAATTAATCATATGATTAAATCGTTGCTTATTAAAATATTAAGGTTAATGTTAAAATAATTTTAATGATTACATCTATACGTTTGTGTATGTGTATGTATCTGTATGTGTCTGTTTTTGTTGTATTAATAATATATACATTATATTTAATGATATTTCGAAGATTGGAATTGTATTTTTTTTTTTTCTTTTTTGTTTTTTTTTTATAAAAATAAAGTCTAATGTAAGACGTGTGATAATGTGAATTCTGTTCTATCCTTTATTTATACGAAGTTATGAAAGATATTAGTTAATTATATGTATAGATATATATAATATTGCACCGGCAATCAACGTGTTAACGCTTAAAAGATAATAATTTTTTTCCAATAATATAATATATATATTTCTTTGATATTTATATTTAATTATATTATTATGTAATTTAACTGCACATACATATATATATATATATATATATATATATATATATGTATATATATAAATATATAATGTATGTATAAAATATATGTATAATATTAAATATAGGAGAAGCAAGAAAAAAAGGAAAAATAAAACGGAAAAGGAATAAGTTTATTTTTTGTTTCTCTCTTTATCTTTCTTTATCTGTCGCATCGTAACTAATCGTGCGACGCTCGACGTCCCGACGCCGAGACGCAGCGTGTTTAACGCGAATTCGACACGGACTCTATTCTCAGATGAAAGAGACGAAGATAGAGAACGAGAGGAAGGGATAAAAAAAAAGAGAGAGAGAGAGAGAGAGAGAAAAAGGAAGAATCCTTTTTTGATCTTTTTTGCATTTAATAAACTCGCTATATGAAATTCGTGAGTATGTAACCTAAATATATATATATATATATATATTTATATATATATATATATATATGTATGTATGTATATAGATCTATACATAACCCAAAGTAAGAGAAAAAATATTCTCTACTTTATCACGAAATGATTTGTTTCTACTTTCATTCGACGAGATAAAGCAAACGGGATGTGACGAAAGGACGCTTCGATCGAGCTCGTACCACTTAATATAGGTTGAAACGCGTAGGTTAATATAGCATGTTCGAACTTTAAATTACAAGCTTCACGTCAGCGTTTAGTCTTCGATGGTATGCAATTTTTTTCCCCAGATTTCTTCACCTAACTGCAACGTGGGACGTACATACATACGTTGAAAGAAGGAGGAAGCTACCATATAAAAGTTAATGAGTTAGAGGGAGAGAGAGAGAGAGAGAGAGAGAGAGAATAAGAAAAATACATGAATGAAAAAAAAAGAGAGAGAGAGAGAGACAGAGCAAGAAAAAGAAGATATTACAAATCTTTCTTCGAGAGCGTTCTCCTTTGCAATTTATAAATCACACTAGTAATATATTCCTCGATCTTCAAGGCCAAACGATAAATAAATGATTCACGCGCTGATAATTTTAATTGCTATAGTTCTCCTTGGATCGGCACGCGCGTCTTTTATAACGCCGGGTAATTACAATAAAAAGACACAAATCTGTGGACGTTAAATTTACATATATTTTATTGATGGCGATAAATATCTGATAGATGTTAGGTGAGGCATGACCATGCTTTTAGATCGATTAGAATCTCTATCCTAATGTACATGTTCGTAATCTATTCTATATTTTTTTCTTTTTTTGCTTTTCCATATAAATATTTCAATAACAAAACTGTCCGACCTAATTCGATCGTATTTGTATAATCATTTAAAAATCTTTTTTTTTTTTCTTTTTCACGTTTGTTTCGCTATAATTATTTTAATGAGATTTTCAAACCTCTCGTATTTCGATGGATTTGATAATTTCAGTATAATAAATCGATTATCAGGCGTTCCGCAATTTTTTTTTTTCTCTTTTTTTCTTTCTTCTTTAATAAATATATTCACTCTTTTGCGTTCAATTTGTTTTTTAATTATCTTTCTCTATCTTTATTTATAAAGGCTTTTCAGGAGGTAAATTTGCACGACGGTAAATAAAAAAAAAGGAGTAAAAAATAAAGAAAGAAACAAAAAAGAGGATAAAAACAATTTGAAATTGACGCTTGTGCATAAAAAAAAAAAAAAGAAAAAGAAAAGAATCTCTCTGTTAAGTTTTAACATTCGAATAATTCAAACGAAACAATTATCAATACCGATTATTATTTTTTCTTCTCTCTCACTCGCAACGTGCTTAATCTATCTACGAGGTATATATTACTTCTTTTTTTTTTTTTTTATACATTTTCCTTTCTGTTTTTTCTCTTTTTTTTGTTTTGTTTTTTCTTTTTTTTTTTTTTTTTTTTTTTTAACGAAAGCCGTCTATCAAAACGATCGACTTACCCGACTTTGGTCTCTCTCTCTCTCTCTCTCTCTCTCTCTCTCAACTTTCTCTCTTTCTCGCTCATTTCTCGTTGTTCCTTCCTTTCATCTTTGCCGGCCAACAGCCTTCGAACGATCCCACAACGGCCTTCGGTCGTCGTACACATTTCATTTGTCTTGTCAGGAGGGTGCACACGGCACAACCCCCCAAGGCGCTGATTCCTTGCTCGAACCCCCCGTTCCCCCTCCCTTTCACCCACCAAGAATAAGTTACTTCCGTAGCTTACTTATTATTTTTTGTTTTTCGCTTTTTTCTTGTTTCCTTTTTTTTCCCCTTTTTATTTTTTGCTTCTAATTAACACGAATGTTTTTATTAAACTATGTTACTTCCTAATAACATATCTTTATGATAATTGTCATTTTTTCCCCTCCCTTCCCTCCCCCTCTCCCTCTCACTCGCACTCATCCAACTCTCCATCCCTCGGTTAACCTTCGTTCCTCCGTGATATTGAACTATTAATTGTCTTTCTTCGTTTGTTTGTTTTTCTTTCTTTCCTCCTTTTTTTTTTTTTTTTTTTTTTTTTATAAAAATTACAGACAAAGAAAGAAAGAGAGAGACAGAGAAGTGAAGAACGAAGGACATATGAAAAATGAAGTTTGAAGTTTGTTCCTCCTTTTCTTTTTCTTTCTCTTACGGAGGACAGATGGTCAAATTTCTTGCAGACTGTTGTGTCCATGAAGTAAGAAAGAAATATATATATATATATATATATATATATATATAGAGAGAGAGAGAGAGAGAGAGAGAGGGAGAGAGAGAGAGAGAGAAAGAGAGAGAGAGAAAGAGAAAGAGAGAGAAGAAGAGAGAAAGAGAGAGAAAGATATATAGAACGATTACTGGCGCGCGTACATTTACGCGTCCACAAGAAAACACGTGGGCATGTACAGGGCGGCAAGAAAATTACAGAGCCCCAGGCCGAACTCATGGCTACCGACCGACGGCATCGCTGATCCTTCGACGTTCTGAACGAGAGAACCGGTAATTTCTGAGATCGAGAAACGCGCGGCTGATTAATGCGCGAGCATTTAATTTATTCATTCACCGTTTTCAGATCCAGCGTGCTACTGCCTTCCACAAGACACCATTTCCTTTTATTCTTCTTCTTCTTCTTCTTCTTCTTCTTTTTTCTTCGTCTTATTCTTATATTCTCCTTCTGTATCTTCTTCTTCTTCTTCTTCTTCTTCTTCTTCTTCTTCTTCTATTTCTTCTTCGTCTTGGTAGGTCGATCAGATGATCACGAAGCTTCAGCAATGTACCCGGGAAATTTAAATCTCGTTCAAGATACTGCTCACCGTTCTCCTTTTGAATTTTTGTTATAAAACAAGTAATCGTCGATGAGACCAACTACCCTAATGGAATATAGGTGTGTACCACCCTACTTATCCTACTACTATCAACAACATTCGCTCGCATAGCCTCGGTATCATTATAATCGAATTCCCTTGAAGAGCACTACTCGGAGAATGGTTTTGCCGATTCCCACGGATCATCAATCTTGTTTACGACTCAGAAAGGGAGAGAGAGAGAGAGAGAGAGGGATAGATAGTGAAAAAGAGAGTAAGATAAAGAGAGAGAGAGAGAGAGAGAGAGAGAGAGAAGAGCCCAGCATCTCTCCAGAGAAAAGAAATCTTCCAAGAAAATTAGTCCAGAGAGAACGA
>NC_060956.1:3835399-3837899 GCF_910589235.1 Vespa crabro | reverse complement strand
AACAATATGAATGATAAAAATTTTTGAATTCGAACATTTTTTTTCACAATCATTGACTAATCGAATTCGTTATAATTTTCATATAAATAAAGTATAATACTTAAGAGATATTTTATATTTCAATTTATATTTCTTTGCTGTTATAAATTATTCAAATTAATAAAATATTTCTAATATTATTTGACATAACGTAACGTTAAAAAAAAAAAAAAAAACTTCAGGCTGTTCCGTTTGAAAAGATTCAGTTTGAACGAATGAGAATCGATGAAAATCATTGAATCAGATCTAATTTAATAAAAGTAGAATCATCCAATTTGTCATAATTTTCAAACGTGAAGTATAATATATTAAGTAAACAAGAAAACGAGATATTTTGTAATCTAACTTATATATTATTTCTATTATAGACGTTTGAGAGAACAATTTCCAAATGTTTTTCGAGCAAAGTAGGTAACAGGTTTGTGAACGCGATCATTATGGGTTTTCGTAATCATTAGGTTTGCCCAGTTCACGCATGATCGCGGATTACGAATAGGTCCTCTTTGTTTTCCCCTTTATCTCCCTCTCCTTCCCCTCTTCACCCCTTCCTCCCTGTCCTCACCCTCTCCTACCGTTTTCTACCGAAAGGCTTTTGATGATTCTTCGTCGTCGAGGAAATGACGATGCACGAGCCAACAGGATACGAGACGAAAGCAATCGGCCGTCGACTCGGAAATGCCATAATGAATTTCGAAAAGTTCTTAGAGACATAATTATTTTTAAATGAATAAAAAAAAAGAAAAAAATACAAGAGAGAAAGAGAGAGAGAGAGAGAGAGAGAGAGAGCAAAGTAAATGAAAAATAAAAGAAACGAAACAACGAGAAATAATGTAATTCGAATTCTCATGGACATATAATTAAATTCGTACAAATTTTTTTTTATAAGAAGATCGAGAAAAATATCGAATCCATTTGCCTAACGTTTTTAATTCCTTTTTTAATTTGTTTAACTATTTACGAAAGAAAAAAAAATCAATAATAACGTAATGTAAAAATTATAATATTGTTAATTGCAAATAAATAAAATTGAAAATTTTGTATACGAAGTAACGACAAAGTTTGTCCGAGGAATAAAATGGATAAAATAAAGTTTTGGTATATATATATATATATATAAGAAAAAAACTACCACTACTACAAAAATATATAAACGTGTGACTTCAAGGTTGAACGATATTATAGTAAATAAATAACATTTTAAACTTTGTATACGAACTAACGATATTGTTTCTTTGAAAAATAATACAGATAAGACAAAGTTTAAATTTATTATATATATTGTTTCTTTATATATATATATATATATATAAAGAAACAAACAACTACTACTACTACTACAAAAATTTAGTTATATATATATATACAAAAAAAAACTAGCACTGTTAAGTATATATATACTGCTACAGAAATATACAAGCCGTTTGACTTTGAGGTCTCAAAGGATGAATAGAAATGGTTAATCTATTATTTATATAGAAAAATAAAAATCCATCTTCATACCCATTCTATTCTATCCTTCTCACGATTCGCTAAACGATAGTCCAGTTTAACGTTCCAACTTCGATTCGTTCCGTGAAATCTCGATCCCTCCTCCCAATCCTTACCCTGAGTATCCTCTCCCCCGCATCAAACCCAGTCCCCCTTACCACCCCCACGCCCCACCCCGCCCTGAAAGAAGAGAAGATTTAGAATTCAGCTGAGTATATTGTTTCCCTTGTGTTCATAGAGATAAGAAATAAGATGGAGTAGGGGAAAGAAAAAAAAGAAGAAAGAAAAAGATGAAGAAGAAGAAGAAGAAGAAGAAGAAGAAGAAGAGGAAGAGGAAGGAAAAAAAAGAAAGAAAAAAGAAAGAAGAATAAAAAGAATAAAGAGAAAGATGTCTTTTAGTTCGAAAGGAACACTGATGTTCCATCAATGTTTATTATCGGTCCAATGTGTTTGTACGTTATGGTACATACGTTCCAGTCATAGAGAAATGGCCAAACAGAAGACTAAATGGGTAAGAAGAGAGGATACGCATTATCCTAAAGATAGTAACTGAAAGAACGTGCCATTCGTCTATCTATCTATCTATCTATCTATTTACCTCGTCCTCGTCTTGTCGTCTATTCCTTTCCGTTAGAAAAAGAGAGAGAGAGAGAGAGAGAGATAGAGTAAGAAAGTAACTGACAGACAGAGAGACAGACAGAGAAGAAAATAGAGAGAGAAAGAGAGAGAGAGAGTGACAGAAAGACGGAGAGATAGAGAGATAGAAGAATATCCGAAAAGTACCCCCCATGTGCGTCGAAGATGCAATAGGAGCGTTTTGCTTCAAGCGTTGGTCCTATCCCTGGTAAGATATCCCGTAGCGCGAGGATCGAACAAAACAAACTCCTTAATGTCTTCATGCGACTCATCGTCGTCAACTTTTCTTCTCGTGCCATCAAATATTTCGAAGGAGTCAAGTAATAGCTCCGACCAT
>NC_060956.1:3820399-3832899 GCF_910589235.1 Vespa crabro | reverse complement strand
TCCTTCGTTCCTTCTCTTTTCATCTCGCTCAGTTTCTTTCTTCTTCGAGCGAACCAGAAATCAACGAAAAAATTTCGCGAATGGTTGACCGAAAATTTAAGGAAGTGACGGTACTTACTCCATGTCCGCTCGAGCTAACTCGTAAATCTCCAATTGCGACGTTTTCAAATATATCATTTCTCAAAAGGAAAAATAAATAAAGAGATGCAGGAAGGACGAAGAAAACTATTATCTTTATAAAAGACTATGTCGTAAACTCATAATAACTGTTTAATGTATGACCTTAGAACTTATATCATGCGAATGATAGACAATTTTTTATGCCTTTGTATTATTAGAAATATTATCTCTTTCTCTTTATCTCTCTCTTTCTCTCCCTTTCTCTTTCTCTCTCCTTGATTTATGTCTTACGAACTCTATCTATTTCTCTCTCTCTCTCTCTCTCTCTCTCTCTCTCTCTCTCTCTCTCTCTCTCTCTCTCTCTTTCTTTCTCACGTTTATGAACAACTTGAGATTTGTTATGGAGACACCTTCGGGCGTGCCACGAAAATCGACCAGTTAATTGTCGCTCGAGGATATTTTGTTGAAGAGTGGATCATGGACCTCTTACCCTCCTCTCTCTCTCTCTCTCTCTCTCTTTTTCTCGAAGAGAAGATGATTGCGATCTTACTACACCCATGACTTAACGCTTTTTATGCGTACTAGAAGAAATCGTTTCGTAATAAATCTATTCCAAAAGGATCAGTGAAATTTTAAACTCAACGAAATCAAAAAGTTAACTTTTGTGATACCTTTAAAGGAATCTTCTTTTTTTGTTTGTTTGTTTGTTTGTTTGTTTTTGTTTTCCTTTAAAGGATTAATTTAATACATGTAATATATCTAAGTATTATATAAAAAGTAATTTGAATTTATATATATATATATATATATATATATAATTTTTTTTTTATATCTCTGTGATACACATAGTGAAAGATTTTCAAACGCGTAAACGTCAGATACCGTTAACTCTTAATGGACAAGGCCGACTTTCGAAATGCACCGGTTCGCTGATAAATTCGTCGTATTGCCGACATGCATCGCCGATTACAGCGAAATCTTCTCACAGAAGTCAGTTCGAAGAAGTTGCTGTCGATGGCTGGCTTCTCTGCGGATTGCGAAAAGTACCGATTCGTCGGCCTCGTTAGTTACGAATTTCACGATGGATTTCCTCTTGAATAGTTTTTCGGGTTATCTCCTTCCCTTCTCTTCCATATTCAACGTCTTCTTTCTTTTTTCTTTTTTATTCTTTTTTTTGTTTTCCTTTTTTTTCTCTCTTTCTTCTTTTTTTTCCCTTTTCCCTTTTTTTCCTACCACTCAACGGTATATATATATATATATATATATATATATATATATATATATATATATAAGGATTAATTAACATTATTTTTCAATATTCATCTTATTATTAAAAGCATAAAAAAAAAAATATATATATATATAGTTAAGATTATACGTATCATTTTATATATTTATATACAGGATGATCCAATGATTATCATCTCGAATATTTTCTATATTCTGTATTGATGTTAAATTTGCTTATTAACGTATTAAATAATTAACACTTGTTATATATATATAGTATATGAATATAATAATATTAAATAAATATATTACTTAAGAACACGTATATTACACAGCACACACACACACACACACATATATATATATATATATAAATTTTGGAAAAGTACCAAATTTGAACTTTGTCTAGAGGTTCTTCCCAGTTGGAAAGATAAATTGAAAGGAAGGCAGGAAGGTGGTCTCACTCGTTATGTCATCCACGTGACAAAATTTCAAAAGGGAGATCCTTTAAAGGAAAACTAAAGCGAACTTCTTCCGGAATGTCGTCCTTCGCACCAATCCCGTAAAATCTTTTAACGCAGAAGTCATAAACTCATAAATATCGTAAGCTCATAAATATTCGTCATCATCACCCATAATCCACATTGTTGCCTTTAGAACAGCTTTCTCGTGTTCGCGCTTAGTTCGTTCGACGGAAAGAAAGGAAGAAGAAGAAGAAGAAGGACAAAAAAAAGAAAAAAAAAAGAAGAAGAAGAAGAAGAAGAAGAAGAAGAACAAGAAAGGAGAAGGTATACAGCCCTTCTTCTCTCGAGCATAGCGAAGAAAAATTTTCTACCAGTGGAAAAACGACAACGAGCATATTCGTTCGTTCGTTCGTTCGAATTACCGACGGGAGTCGACAAAAAAAAAGTATCTCGCGTTTTACCTGATGAACATTTTTTTTTGTTTCTTCTTCTTTCTATTTCTTCTTCTTTTTTTTTTTTTTTTGCAACCTACCTCTTTTTTTTTCTTCCTTCTTTTTTCTTTGTTTTTTTTTTTTTTTTTTTTTTTCTTTAACTTTGCAGATTTAGCTGATCTTTCTCTCTCTCTCTCTCTTTCTTTTTTTGCGACTTTTTTTCTCTTTCCTTTTTTTTTCTCTTTTTCCTTTCTTTTTTCATCGTCGAACGTATGTGTGAGAGTCAACAAGACGATAGGTATTGATCAAAAAGTTAAAAAGTTGACGACGTTTCTTTTTAAACTCTTCCTAACGATCGATTTCATGCACTTTTGAGTTGTTTTTATAAAAAAAAAAAAAAAAAAAAAAAGAAAGAAAAGGAAACGAAAAGAACGACCAAAAAAAGAAAAAGGAAAAATAAAATAACGAATTCGTAAAAAGAGTTTTGGAAGATCACGTTTCGCGTCGAATTCACGTAATATAATCTTATTTTTTTATTTGTCACAATTCTTTTCTCCGGTCAAAATCCTTAATATTCTTTATATATAAATATGTAATAAATACAAATATATAAATATATATTTAAAGAATATTAAAATTATTAGAATATTAAGAATATTATGATATATATATATATATATATATATATTAAATTAATAATAAATATATATAAAAGTATATATATTAAAAATATTATAATTATATATATATATATATAAATATATTATAAGAAATATATTGTGTAATTTTCGTAAAACGTGGTATAAGAAGTAAATATTATAGTCATTTTTATTTTTATAAATATTACGATAAGGATTAGCAAAGAGGATCGATTTTATGTGCATTCTCCTATGTATATTCTATCCGTCGGGACGATTAAATATTATCATAAGCGAGTAACATCGCAATTAACGTTTTTGCACGAAGCTCAGGCGATTAGTGCGACGATGTGACGGAGGTGTCATAGCGTTGCACCCTCGTTTGCAGTTTCTGCAAACGAAGCAAAAGAAGCCTGCTGCATTTACCTATTCAACGACACTGTTTTTCTCTCTCTCTCTCTCTCTCTCTCTCTCTCTCTCCTTCTCTTTCTTTCTCTCTCTACTTTCTGCTCGGTACATTAAGTACTCACGTTTCAATGGATTTTTGAATAGACACGATGTTAGATAAACGAAATAATTTGACGTCAGTCTTTGACCTTGAATTCTTCTTTTTTTCTATCTAAAAAATTTGATTAATGTTAATCAACGAATAACAAATCTTTGTCCTTGTTTTTTTTTGTTTTGTAATGAAAAAAACGAAATCGAACCGCATCATCTTTTTCGGTATATCAATTTATCCTTTTAATTTTTGTTTCTTCTTTATTTGTCTTTTCCTTTTTTTTTTATTTTTTTTTTTTTTTTTGAACGTTCAAGAATTTATGTGAGAAAAATTTTTTAACGCCAAGTCAATCAGATTGATTTGCAATTTTGATCGTGAAAATTGTTATGTACGAAGCAAGATATTTTCTTTCTTGTACTTTTTGTTATTTATGTTTTCTTTTTCTTTTCTTTCTTTTTTTTTCTTTTTCTTCATTTTTGACATCGTTCGAGAATGTAATCAGAAAAAAAAAGAATATATTTTTGGAAGCTCAAATCGATTGGTCGGAATTTTTTTTCTCGAGAACTTTATAATAAACGAAATCAAATCGCACATTTTTTCGATGAGTTTGTATTAGTTGATTTTCTTTTTCTTTTCTTTTTTTTCTCTTTTCTTCTCTTCATTCAAGATTCTTCAAGAATTTAATAAAAATATTTGTCAACTCGAATCGATCTTGATTGATAGAAATGCAATTTTTGTTTTCAAAAATGAGTGCATTATTTTTCTTTATTTCTCTTTTCTTTCTTTTTTTTATCTTGATATCGTTCAAGAATGTAATTGAAAAACAAACAATGAAAAAAAAAAAAAAGAAAAATAAGAACAACAAACAAAAATGAAGAAAAAAAATTAAAAGAGAAAAGCATATCTCAAGTAGACGAGTCTCAATCGATTCGTTGGAATTTTCTTTTTCGAAAACTTCGCGACAAACGAGACCAAATCGAATCGCACTTTTTTCTTTTTCTCTTTTTCTTTTTGTCGTTTTATTTTCTTTTTCCTTTCTTTTTTCTTTTCTTATTTTTTTCTTTTTTTTTACTTTCTTTTATTTTCATTCGATGACTTTGCATCATTTTCTTTTTATTCACATTTTCTTTTCTCTTTTTCATTCCTCTTCCTTCTTCCTTTCCCTTTTCGTTGGATCGCTACTGCTCAAGAGTATATAATATAAAAAGAAAAGAGGAAGAAAAAAAGAAAGAAAGAAAAAAAAAAAAAAAAAGAAAATGTTAGAGGACGAGTCAATCAACGATCGGTTCGGAAGAAGTTAAGAATTTTTCTCTTGTAATATTTTTTCGAACGTAAAGGAACGATCGAGGCAAGGAATTCCATTCCATTCAACGAGATGAGAAGAGACACGGAAGGACAACGAGTAGAAGTCGTTCGGCGGTTTCTCACCGTCTTATTCGTTTAGTTCGACCCCGAGTTCTATTCTAATCTTGACCTCGCTTAGTCACACGTCTCTTTTTCTTCATCCTCTCGATTTGTCGCGTTTCCATCGAGTAGTACTTTTTCCTCCCCCCACCTATCTACCTCTACCACCGTCCCACCCCTTCCCTTTCCTTCCCTTCTCTTCCCATCCCTTCCCAGCCCTCCCATTCTACCATCGGCAGTCGGTTAAGTCGGCGAACGACAACGTAGACTCTCTCCTTCCTTTCTTTTTTCTCTCTCTCTCTCTCTCTCTCTCTTTTTTTTCGTTTTGGTTGTTTTTTCTTTCTCCTCTTTTTTTTTTCTTTCTCTCTCTCCCCCTCTCCTTTTTCTTTTTTCTTTGATTTTTTTTCTTCTCTTTTTCCTGTACTTCTTCCTCCTCCCGCCCCCTCCCCCCTTCACTCCCCTCCACCCCCTTTGAGACGTCGTCATCGCATCACCGAGATTCACGTTCACGGGAGGCCCGATTTCTTCGATGAACATCGTTGACGTAAAAGCGTGGAAACGAGAAAGAAGTCCCCGGACCACCGGCACAACATTATAACGTCGGCGGACGTTACCAACTTTATGCGCCTCGCGATAAATTCTTGAATCTCACTATTTCTTCGATGTAAAGAGATCGTCGTCCCATTTTGTTTTCCTTTTTACTCCTTTTTTACTTTTCCTTTTTACTCTACTTTTTCTTTCGTCCATTTTTCCACTGGTCGAATATAACAAATATTATAAAAAAAAAAAAAAAAAAAAAAAAAAAAAGGAAAAAAAAGTAAAGAAAAAAAGAAGAGAAGAGAAAAACAAATGAAATGAGATTAATCTCGTGATGGAAGAAAATGAGAGTTCTTTTTTCTCTTTCTTTCTTTTCTTTTTTTTTTTTTTTTCTTCTTTTTTACGCTTCACTTCTCTTTCTCACGCTTTTATGACAATTTAACGAAATTATTCTAAATTTTTTCAATCTTATTTACGTATTCGTCGAATATTTTTTCATCGAAGGAGATATTAAAATTTGTGTTACGTCGAACTGTTTTTGCATTCGATATGTTCGATTAAAAATTACGACATACTTTCTTCAATCAATTAAATATTACATTATAATGTTTATATATATATATATATATATTTGTATTGATATTTTTTAAAGTTAGTCGATAATTAATTATGCCGATGAATATTTGTATTATTTTCTATATTCGAATAAACAACATTTCGTACGTAGTATTAATTAATTTTATTAAAAAATTTTAACATTATTAATCGATTAATACATTATTATATCATTGTTATTTATTTATATCATCGTCAAAATATTTAAATACATTTTCAAAAAGAAAAAAAGACAAACCAATTAATATTCTACTATACTTATCAGATATTAGAAATACTCGTCTACATAAAAATTATTCTATAATAATTAAATTATGTATAAAAATTCTTCATAATATATATACCATAGTTCGAATAATAATATCAACTTTAGAATAGCGTATTAATTTTTTCTAGCATTTACTTGAAACTACATTTAAAAAAAGAAAGAACACTTTGCTTATTTCAAAAATAATTATGTAATAATAATAATAATAATAATATAATATATTTCTAAAATTGATTATAAATAGAGTTAGATAGAAATAGAATCAGAGAGAGAGAGAGAGAGAGAGAAAGAAAATGATTCAAATATAAAGATTCATTAACACAGCTTGACTGCAACCAATGATTATTAACATAACGATCATAGTAATTTTGATTAAGGTTAACGCAACTTTTATCGCAACACTTATAAAAAGTAAATTAGGATAAAAAATGTTAGAATCGTTGAGTCGTCGTCGTCGTCGTCGAGATCGTTCGGTTTCTCGGCGGTAGGTCTATTTCTTCACCTTGATTCTCTTTTCGCGCTACTCGACGACGGATCGTGCCGGCGGAACATACGATATTATGTCTACGTTTCGTTGTCTCAACAACAATAAGAACAATAAAAACAAGCTTGTACGATTAATACTTAATTAATGACTTCGTAATAAATTCATTGACGTACTTTCTCAGTGATCGATTTGACAGTGATCGAGTTCGAGATTCTCAAAAATATAAAGAAAAAAAAAGAAAGAAATCATTTTTTTGCTCGTCAATATTGTCAATTGCGTTAAATCTTTATCCTCGACTCTTACATTTAATTATTAATGAGAATTAATTGAATTAAATCCTTCTGACAATTTCTACAACAAATATAACGTATATATTATATGATTGTAATGATATAATAAATATATTGGAATTATTTATATAATAAATAATAATAACTAATAAAATTAAAATACATAATAATGATATTGTAACGATAAAAATTATTACATTAATAATAATGTCTAATATAAAAAGTTACATATAATATTATTAAACAATATATATATATATACATATGCATACATATGTAAAATAAAATTAATTATATGCGTTAATTAATAATTAATAATTATTAAAAAATTATTAATAATGAATAACAATTGAAATGATTAATAAATTATATTTGTAAATTTGTAAAGGAAAAAAAAATTTATTTCATTGTCATTTCTCATCCATCGATATAAAATTAACATGTACATTGTACATACATTCAACAACATATCATTGAAGTAAATAGACGTAACCCGTAAGATCGCGTGCGATCAAGAAGAAATTGATCGGAGGGATCGTGATCGAGAGCTTAAGGTGCTACTACCTCAGCCGTTTTATTGCAGTCAACAACTTTTACCTTCTTTTTCTTGATCATGCGACGACGATACGCTCTTACGGAAACGAAGCATGTCATTAAGACGAACCAGTCTTACTTAAGTAAGTCGGCTACTTGACTTTTATGTATTCGTTTGGAATGAAAAAAATAAACGCGAGAATATTTATCAATTCATC
Source organism: Vespa crabro (assembly GCF_910589235.1). NCBI lineage: Eukaryota > Metazoa > Arthropoda > Insecta > Hymenoptera > Vespidae > Vespa > Vespa crabro. The sequence goes on along the minus strand of NC_060956.1, from coordinate 3,825,164 downwards.
GATCCAACAAATTATATCAAAATTATTCCAATTTCCTCGATCATTAAATGATTCATGCAAATTCTGTATATAAAATTCCGGTTTGAAAAGGAGAAAAGGTGATCGATTATAATATTTTTCTTCTCTTTTCTTATTTTTTCTTTTTTTTCTTTTTTTTTTTTTTTTTGTTAAAAAATATATTATATCTTTACTATCATTACTAAAATAGAATGTATTTAATTATTAAAATAAAATGTGTTATTATCGTTATAAATATATGTAATTATTTATTTAATATATACATATATAAAATTGTTTATAAAAATATTATCTAGAAATTATATTGTCCGACAAACAAATTATACGAGTATCATAAAAATTATTTTCTAACCGGACATAAATTAACATGAGTATAAATTGAATAAAGAAACGAAGAAAAGTAAAAAATAATAATTACCTATACTCAATAAATATCGTAAATTAATATATTTCATTGAAATATATTCTTTCAATGTGGATTAGATTAAATACAGGATAGTTCAGTTTTAGCGGAATGTTTCCCGCTATGCATGCGTGCGTTTTATCGCGACAATCGCCATTGTTATTGTTTAAGTACATTATTGTGAGCACCTATGTAATACCAATACAACCCTTAAGACATGTACCTATATATATACATACACATCTGTATATACATATACACATACACATACACATACATATTATATATACATATATATATATATATATATATATATATATATATATACATATATATGTATGTATGACATTAGACATAAGTATTCAGAATTTATTTGAATAGGTAGCATACATATGTACGCTAAAGCGTGGCAAGTGACTATAATAAGTACTTAGTTGAGACAGGTACGTACGGGGCTTACACGTGTCGTTTCACGGCGGCAGCACTGATGCATTGGCGGCAGTACCATCGTACCACAAAAGTTAATAGTGGTGGGGATATGGTCTTCTCTGCTAGGCAGCCGGCCACATGATGATAAATGCGTTCGAGCGGTGCAACGTGCGTATACCATGGAATAACCAATGTACACGTGTTGGACACGCGAACTCTTTCTCGCCGAAAATTTATCTGATACGTATAATATTTACTTTTGACTAAGAGAAAAATATAAGAAGAAAGAAAAAACAAAGAAAAAAAGAAAACAAAAACAAAAACAAAACAGAAAAGGAGAGAAAAAAAAAGAAGAAGAAAAATTTTTCTTCGGGAAGAAACATTTTGTCTCGTAGAAAGGAAAAGAAAGAGAGACAGAGAGAGAGAGAGAGAGAGAGAGAGAAGAAAAAAAATAAGTTGGTGGATGTCACGTGATTTCTCAGACGAAAATCCAATTTTACAAAAATATCGGCCCGTTAATGAGAAATAGTCGCTGAGTCAGCTCAGCCGACGGTAAAAAGTTGAAGGAGCCTCGAGAGACGGCAGACTCCACCAGTGCAATGTTCCTTCTTTCTCCCTCTCCCTCTCTTTCTCTCTCTCTCTCTCTCTCTCTCTCTCTGTCTCTGTCTCTGTCTCTCCCTCTCTTTCTCTCTCTCTTTCTCTCTCTCTCTCTCTTCTTCTCTCTATCTGTCCGTGCCATCCCACGCCCCCGGCCAATGAGAAAAATCAACCCCTCCTCCAGTTCGCCCCCTCGGCTCTCCTCTTCCACCCCTTTCGATCCTCTTCGCACCTTCTTCCATTCTTTCCCGTCATCTTTCTTTCGCAACGAACACGCTTCCCATTGTGCTGTTTCTTGCACCTTGGAATTCGCACTTCCATCAGGATTCCGTATCCTGGTGGTAGACTTTGAGCGAGCTTCCAAGGAAGCCGATAGATAGATGAAACGTCATCTTTGACGAATTTTATTTTTCCTTTTTTGTCTCTTTGTTTCTTTTCCTTTTTTTTCCAATTTTTTTTTTTTTCTTTTCTTCTCTTTTTTCTTTTTCCCTTCTTTTTTCTTTTTATTTTCTTAAATTTTTACTCTCATTCCTATCTTTATTTTCTTCCCTCAAACCCACCCACCCCACCCCCTTCCTTCCTTCCTTCCACCCTGACGCAACCCCCCTACTTTTTATCCTCTAACATTTCTTTTTGACAGACACCTATGTAAAATCTTTATATGTGGAATTATGCTAGAAATGAGCGTAGAAATATTTGTAACAATTTTTTATTATATATATATATATATATATATATATATATAAAATTGTTCACACAGATCACATTGAATATTTTCGTGTTTGATTTGAAAATGAATAATATTACATTGACCTCGTAGAAGAAAAGAAAAGGAAAGAGAGAGAGAGAGAGAGAAAAAAAAATAAGATGATTCAATTTATTCATAAGATTCGCATTCCGATGTTTTACTTTCTTGAAAGGAGAAAGAAAGAAAGAAAGAAAGAAAGAAAGAAAAAAAAAAGAAAAAGAAAAAAGGGGCAACGACTTAAAAAGAAAACAAAAAAGGGAAAGAATTGAAAAAGAAAAATATCGTACTACGTAAGCAGCATGAGCGGGGAACGAGGGAAGCATTGAAAATGACTTTATCAGCGTCTCAACTGGACGACACGAAGTTCGAATAAGAAACAACGGGCAAGAACGGGTCGAGGATTACGACGAAGGAATTTCAATCATTACTATCGGGAATGTAAAACACTTTGTGAACAACATATGACATCCGGATCACAATGGCCTCGTATAGTTTCCCCTCTTCCTCTCCCTACCCCCCCTCTCTTCCCTCCCTCTCCTCCCTCTCTCTCTCTTTCTGTCTGTCTGTCTGTCTGTCTCTCTGTTTCATTCTCCTTCTCTTTCTACTCTTCTCTGTTAGCCTCCAGGTCTCCACCAGCAACGGAATGTTCTTCATCATCATCTCACCGCGGGTTACCACGGTAGTCACAACTTCATTCAAGAACGAGATCAAGGAATTCTTTTCAGACGTCTCCTTCCCTCGTCGTCTAAATACGTCAGAGATTCTAATAAGATTAGAAAAAAAGGTACTAAACAAGAAAAAAGACAAAAGAAACAAAAAAAGAAACAGAAGGAGAAAGAAAAAAGGACGGAAAAAGAAAAAAAAAAAAAAAAGAAAAACATGATAGATAGATAGATAGATGGATGGATGGATGGATGGATGGATGGATCGATGGATGGATGGATGGATAAATGGATTGGATGAATAGAGAGACAGAGAGAGAGAGGTCCGATGTAATTTGTACGGGCATTGTTGGATCAGCAACTTCTAGCAAGTCAAAGAAAGAAATCCTTTTGTACATATATCGATCTATCGTAGTTTGAAAAACGGTAGCTCCGGCTACCGTTTCTTAAAATCATTCCAAATTATTTTCTTAATTATACGTCTACGTTTGTAAATTATTTAATATAGATAAAATTTTTAATAAAATTACATTTTAACGATTAAAATAATTACTGATATGATATTATTCTTTATAATATCGTTCGATTTCATTTGAATTATTTATTTTTATTTTGTTGACATTTAAACAAAATTATAAATGTGAATTATTAATACTTTTTTTATCGTACGTATTCAAATGAAGAATAACATACGTTTAGATATTACGTTTAGATAAGTCTTAAGTCTACTGTAATAAGGCATGCGAGCTCGCGCGCGCGCGCGTGCATGCTCTCATTCTCTCTTGTGATGCGTATGTGTGTGGTCCCCTAATTCATCACGTGCCTCGCGTTCTACGGCTCGCTCGAGCGCGACTCGACTCACCGCCGCGTCATAGTCGCAACGCTCTGATGTTGAAGTACGGCAGCGCGAGGAAATGATCCCTTAAATTGGTCCGACACTGCGGTGGGTCAGTTACAAACCATTTGCATCGTGAAATTATCCGAACGAGATGGTTCAACCATCAGGATATACTTTAATAAACTTTCTAATGATTCTTAACGGATACGTTGAATGTACTTACTTATTTCTTTTTATTTTTCTATTTTCTTTTTTTTTTCCTTTCTTCTTTTTTCCTTCTTCTTTTTTCCTTCTTCTTTCAATGGGAAATCACTTCGATAAATACATTAAACGAGTTTTTATCGATTGACACTATCAAATTGTCAATACCACGTAACAATTGATCATTATCAATTTTCAATTGATATATATATAGTATATATACATAATATTTGTATAGTATATATATATATAAATATATAAAGATTCAATTCAAAGTGAGCTTCAATCTGGATAGAACGAGAACAGTTTTCTTAACATGATTGGAATATAAAATGATCTTTTTAGTGTCATTTCGTGTGTTTAATTCTGGATTAGAAGATTCGCGTTTTTTTCTCTCTCCTTTTCTTTCTTTTTCTTTTCCTTCTTCTTCTTCTTTTTTTTTTTTTTTTTTTCTCAAAAACACACATCGCTTACTTATATCTCCACTGAGGAGCGTATTGGCCTAGGTCGTAGACAAATTGGTCACCATGACTAAAAGTCACGGAAGGAGAGAACGGCCAAGAAAAATAGAAAGAGAAGAAGGGGATGAGAGAAGGGGGAGGAGGGGGTATCTGTGGAAGAGGAACGATGGCAGGGGAACGGGTGGACAGGGAATGCGGGACGGCGGGAGGAAGGGAAATGCAAAGGAAGATGCAACGAAGAAAGTTAGCGTGCGAGAGACCATCGCTCGATCATGCGCGCCAATTAACACGAGAATGATTAATTTTTGTAACGCCAGCGTTACACCGACACCCCCATCGGGCCATTTGCTCCACGCTCCATTTATGGAATTAGATGCGGTTCGTACAACCGACCGTATCCTGCAATTG
>NC_060956.1:3765399-3810399 GCF_910589235.1 Vespa crabro | reverse complement strand
TCTAAGCTAGACACACGATATATTCGAGAATGGTAGAGGTTGATACTCGTGCCGAGTCATCAAAGGGCGTGAACATCTCAGTTTCATATACATACATACATACATATATACATATATGCATATATACATACATACATACATATATATATATATACACGTAATTTCGACTTTGGAAATCTTCAACATTGTTTGATCCTTTAGTTCCTAATAAAAATGATACGTTTGATTTTAAATTATCGGACTTGTCAAAGATTGTTCTAATGAATTAATTACATCTTGATTAATATGCATTCTTCTTTTCTTTTTCTTTTTTTCTTTTTTTTTTTTTTTTTTTTTTTTTTATGAAAATTATCATACATCCTTCAAAGAAAATTCAATACATAAGGAAACTTATTTGTTAATTATACGATTATTAAATAGTAGCTGCTTACCAATATCAAGGAAAGATCTTTATTAGATTTTTAGAAAATTAATAATAATTTTAATTATTTAATACGTATGGATAGGTATATGTGATACATTTTAATGTAAAATTATGAACGACGTACTTCCCTTTTTTTTTCCTTTTTTATTAAAAATTAGATAAGAAATAAAGAAACTCCTATCGTAAATTATAAGATTTCTATTAAAAATTTCTATTTGGATTTCTCATCGAAAATTAAGAAATAATTCCAATCAATATACTTTTCATATCATTTTTATATTTCATGTAAAAAATAATAATAAGAATAATAATGGAACGTATAACGATCATCGTGAATCAACGAAGGACAATTTATAACGTCATAAATAAGTTGAAACATTTGTCAATTTGGGTGTCCAACTGTACAAAGAAAAAGAAGAAGCAAAAAAAAAAAAAAAGAAATAAAAGAAAAAAAGAAAAAGTAAAGGAAGAAAAAAATGAAAGAGAAAAAACGAAAACAGAAAAGATTCATTTTTCAATTCATTCCAATCGATGATATATATCATAATCGTTCTCATTTCCATTTGATTTCATTCCCGTTTAATCGAGAACGAGGTCCCATTTTTCTTCGTTCTTTTCGGCCTCGAGGCCGAAGAGGTTTCTTCGTACGTTAAATCCGGTAGCTGATTCCAATCCGACACGGCGTGATGCTAACGGCCAGATATGTTCTCGCGCACGATCGGTAAACAAATGATCTCGATCTCGAGCGAGCGATCGTTTTAATTAACCGCAACACCAAGCTGCCACGATGACGCGGATCCATTATACACAACGTTCTTGATCCGCACGTTCCTCATTAAATCGTCGCTTCGTTATCTTCCAACAGCAATTTTCCTTCTTTTTCTTTTATATATTTTTCCTTTTTTCCTTTTATCTTTTTTTCTTTTTCTTTTTCTTTTTCTTTTTTTATATCTCTTTTATCCTTCTTTTCCATTTTATAGTCACATTCACGTTTATTTCGTATTTGTTAATAATGTTGGATAAGAAAGATAATTCAAAGTTATGTAAATTAACGTGACAATTAAAATATTAACAAGTATTTAGGTATGTGCATCTGCATGTATATGTCTATCTATGATATTATTCAATATGATATGAATGATATACAGATAGATTTAATATGTTATTTTTGATTCAGTTTTTTAGAGAGATATGACAAATGTCAAAGTTAATAATATGTTAAAAATCATTAAAAGAATTGGAACGATTCATTCAAGTACTTACTTTGTAAAGTCTTATACGTTAATATAATGTTTTATCGTTTTATATAATGTTCAATGAAATAGTATAACATTGGATCGATACACGTATGAAATATTAAATATAGGATAGAATTTTTGTTAATTGTAAAACTTAAGAAAAAAAAATTTTATTATATTTCTTATTTGTTTCGTTAAGTTTCTACGAGAGTTATTATAAAAAAAATTTATCTTAAAATTAAAAAAAAAAAAAAAAAGAAAAAGAAATATATATATATAATACATATCGAATGATAGATATTCGTTACTTCAATTGGTGTGATTACAAATGATTGCATCCCTATATAATCATTTGTAAATAAGTATTTCTTGATCGTGTAACAATAAAACCCATTTATAACAGTTTCATCGGGTATCAAAGTAAAATAAATTTACGGGATAATCGAAGGTCGTTTTACGACGATCGAACTAAAACTTCAACGTTAGACATTGTAACGAAATAAGATAAAAGGTAATAAGGGGGAAGAAATAAAGTAAAAGGGGAAGAGAAACAAGAAGGAGGAAAAGAACAAAAACAAAAACAAAAAAACAGATATCCATCCACGTGCTCGTGAACGAACAGTCGACAGAAAATAAGAATAAGAATAAGAGCGTTGTCTCTTTCTCTCTCTATCTCTCTCTCTTTGTCTCTCTCTCTCGTACGAGACGAGGAGGACGCTTGCTTGATTAGTCGTTGCCTGGGATAGAAGGAGGAGGAGAAGAAGAAGAAGAAGGAGGTGGAGGAGGAGGAGGAGGAGGAGGAAAAGGAGGATGATGGTGGTGCACATCATTCCGATCCACTTCTGGCGGCTCCCTGTGTTACAGCAAACGCCGAGATTGTGGATGATGCCGGCCATTGTTGTTCGGGAAAAACTCGAATGTGCCTTCAGGAGGAATGAAAAAGGGGAGGAGGAGGAGAAGGTAGGGAGGGAATATAGGGTGGACGAGGAGGAGGAAGAGCAGGAGAGAAGGAGGGAAGAACTGAGAAAGACAGAGAAAAAGAGAGAGAGAGAGAGTGAGAATGAGAAAACGAGGTTGGAAAAGAAGAGTAAGAGAGAGAGAGAGAGGGAGAGAAAGAGAGAGAGAAAGATGAAAGATAAAAGAAAAAGAGTGTCGGCAGCGCTCGTTTGAGGTAGCCGCCGGCTCATTCACGTTTCGAAATGAGATCGGCCTCTTTCCTTCTTCCCTCCGATCCCTCTCGCTCTTTCTTGCACGCTTATAGCCCCCTTATATGCCACCGGATAGTCAGTTCATATTCCCCCCATTCTCTCCTCCTTCTTTGCTCTCTCTCTCTCTCTCTCTCTCTCTCTCTCTCTCTCTCTCTTATTCTCTTTCTTTCTTTCTTTCTTTCTTTCTCTCTCTCTCTCTCTCTCTCTCTCTCTCTCTCTTTCTCTCTCTCTTGTTTCTTCATCGATCTCCGGGACCACCTATTCGACACCTTCTCTGACACTGTCATAAATCTAGGTCTAGATAACTCCTGTCGTGGACTTGCCGCACTATCAAAGGAAATTTATTGCTCTTTTCTAATCCAGCAGCGATGAACTTCCGATCGTATATTATTAAGCGAAGAGAATTTTAATGGGGGACGCGTCGATCTCCTCCCCCTCCCCCCTCCCCATCTCTCCCACTAGATTTTTTTAATAAGTCGATTATCTCTTTCTCTCTCTCTCTCTCTCTCTCTCTCTCTCTCTCTCTCTTTCTTTCTCTCTCTTTCTTTCTCGAGAAGAGTACGAGCGATTTAAATTGAATTCGTATCGTTATGCCATAGAAAATAATTCGTTCTGCGTTCGATCCAAAATTATTTCTCAAGATCGTCTAAGTACGACGTAAGTAGTACTCATTTACTTATTTACTTATTTATTTACTTATTTATTTTGATTGAAAAACGTCGTATCGTTTTCAAGCAATATCCTTTCGTATTACTTTCCCGATTTTTCTTTATTAATTTGAACAGCAGTTAATTGCTGCAAATTAATTACATTGATAATAACATCGTTCGTGATTTTATTTACCCACGTTTGATTTATTTCTCGAAGAACTTCGATTAATCGATTAGAATTTTCTTCGTTCTTTTTTTTTTTGTTGTTGTTGTTTTCTTTCCTTTTTTTTCTTTTTCTTTTTTTTTTTCTTTTTTTTTTTTCCTTTTTTTTTTATTTTCTACGAAATAATCCAAAATCAACGGATCCGATAAAATTAACGACATGAGATATATAATTTTTCCATAGTAATGATAATGATAATAAATAGCGATAAAAAAGAAAAAGGAAAGAGAAAAAAGGAAGAAAAGAAATAAGATACAACTATGAAAAAAAAGTAAATCTCCTCTAACTCAGCTATGTGGTGGTCCCTTTATATTTATTCTTTACATGTGGATAATACTATCGGCGAGGTATACATATGCGATGATAAGAAGTCTGCTCGACGAACAAAAGACAAGGTACCCCGTAGCGTTATTCGGTAGCACGTAACGACGTCATTTCCCTGTCAGACGTTTCCGGTGCAAATTAATTTATCAAGGCAGCCGGTCCACATAGTCTTCTTCTTCTTCTTCTTCTTCTTCGTCGTCGTCGTCGTCGTCGTCGTCGTCATCGTCATCGTCGTCGTCGTCGTCGTCGTCGCCGTCGTTGCCGTCGTCGTCGCCGTTGTCGTTGTCGTTGTCCTTCTCGTCCTTCTATCTGTCCGTCCGTCTGTCCGTCGTTGACCGACACACCGGAGCAGCGCCCACAAAATTACGTCCCTTTTTTTGTACGACACCTTCTCTCTCTCTCTCTCTCTCTCTCTTTCTTTCTTTCTTTCTTTCTTTCTTTCTTTCTTTCTCTCTCTCTCTTTCTCTCTCCTTAAATTAGGACCCAATTGCTCTCCGCGATCGACTCGGTGCCCCGCTGATTTTGCGATCTTCTGATTCTTTGTTCCTCCTTCTTATGGCAGAAGATTGGATTTATCTCTGACACCCACCACAGCATTGCCGTCGGACTCATAAAGAGTCATGATTTCTTATCAATATTTGATAAACTTTTCGAACGGTAATGTATAACGTATCTTGAAATTTTTCTAATCTTTTGTTCCTTTTTTTTCTTTTTCTTTCCTTTTTTTTGTTTCTTTTTTTCTTTCTCCCAGAATTATTTTATTGATGATCCCGAATTACGAAATAATTTTTGATAAATTTATTGACAATCTATAAATCCCTATAGATAAATTAATAGAGGATAGATAGAGTAAATCGATTTAAATCGAATTTATATATAATCTATTAATCTGTATTAATCATACTTAAATAGATTTATAAATTTATCAAAATTGTTGTATATATATATATATATATATATATATATATATATATCATGCTATATAATATTTATATAATTAAAATATAATTATTAGATGATATATAACATTATTATCGTGACAAATGAAAGTATAAAATTCAAACGAATAACTAAAAAATAACTGAAGAAAAGCATATATAATTTATTCAAAGAATTATCTTTCAAAGTTCATACATTTTTCCTTATCGTATAATTATTCAATATGATAATGATTATCCTTGTACATGTTACATGTATATTGTAAAATCATTGCGAACAACGTGAGGAACGTGTCATATTATCTTACGAACAATTAAGAAATTTTCTTCGGCATCGAACGATAACCAATCTAGAAAATTATTCTCTTCGAAGATCATCGAGAATATATTAGATCATTTTCACGGATACCAAAAAGTGTTAAGCTTTAGACCGAAATAAGCAAAACATTGGACTTAACCTATTATTAGAGACAATTAATGAGATACGCTTTCCGCATAGAATCTATCCGTGGTAAAGCGCGTTCGATTCGCCTATCTCTCCGTAAAGACTTCCTATCTAACTAATCGCTAGTACTAATCACCAATCTCTACTAGCTTAGATCTAATCTCAAAGTGATTTAAACCTATCGATTGCAAGGAACATACTAAGTATTGAGGTATTACAGGTAATGTACAAAGTTAATTGTTATAGTTGGTACTATAACGATTATGGCGACGATTACTATTACTATTTTATATATTAGGGGGACCGGAAAGTAATGTCGTTTCTACGCAAGTCGATATTTGATTGTGATTAAAAATAAGAACTTGTTAAAAATTTATTCGTTTGAATTTAATTTAAGAAAGCGACATTACTTTCCGGTCCCATTAATATTTTATTAAAAATGGATCAACTTTAATTCATTCAAAAATCTTAACGATTTCTATAATCTTTAATTCCTACATTACAAAAGAAAATATTTTTAACGCTCGGTTCAAAACAAATCTTTTATATTTTCAAACAAAATTTCTTTTAACGATATTAACTGAAAGGTTTAGCCAACTTACTGTCCGAAGAAAGTAACAACAGTCCTCCCAGTTCTATAATAATAAGGGTTTAACGATAGAAAGGGTTAACTTTTTCTCGTGGTAAATCCGATAATCCCTGTTGTTAGCAATGTGCTCTTTGTGGTACCCCCTGGTGGTGAATATCAATTAGCCGTTCCCAAAGGGACTATTCCCGTTCAAGTGTTAGAGAAAAAGTTAAAGAATTGAGCAGTCAGTTGTCATAATTCTGACGAATATATTCTTTGAAAAATATTCTTTTTAAATATTCATGGTTAGTTCATGTTAACGTTGAATTTCTCTTGTTATATATTACCGTTACTTTCACTTTTTAAGTCAGTCAAATAATTTTTGGCAAGCGTTAGTAATCCAATTAGATTCTAAATAACAAAAGAATTTTATTTAGAAATTTTCAAAAATTACTACTACGTGGTATTATTTAGAAACTATCACGCCTACTTTAACCAAAAGAAATCATTAATTCTTTTCATAGTGTTGGGATAATATTATAATATAATTTATGACAGTGTATAAATTTAACGTTTCAATGTGTATCTCCCGATGTGAATTATTGTAAATTATAAAAGAATTATATATATTATATAATAATTAAAAAAAAAAAAAAAAAAAAAGAAGAGAAAAAGAAGAAGAGGAAGAATTGAAATTTCAAACCTTCGTAAATCTTAAAAATTATCTACTACAATTGATTAATAGAATATTGTTATTTACTTATTTATATTTCATTTCCAATAGAATCACAAAGTTTGCGAAGAAATATAATTATATATAACGTTTGTATGAACAATCAGTATGATATAATAAAATTATCATTTGAAAAGCAGAAATAGGAAAATTTCGAAATTTCTGTTAAAATCTTAAATAACAACGAACAATTATATTAAAGGATAATTATTAAATTGAAATAATAATTGACGAAGTATTAAATTCGGGTGACTTACAAATATCTTTACAATCTTTACAAATATAATTAAAACGAATCGATACTTTTAATATTAAAAGTATGATTGCTCAGAAAAAGGGAAAGAAAAAGAGAGCAAGAGAGAGAGAGAGAGAGAGAGAGAGCTCGTAATAAAAAATAAAAATAAAAAAAAAGATCGAATGACACACATCTATCTTTTTAGATTTCGAAACTTTTACGATACTAGTAATAGATTAGCGTGCCTGTAGATATATATTTTTAACACAAATATTAAGATTATTTTTTATTAATATTTGAATTTTAACAACAAACAGTTTATCCGGGAAAGTTGCAACAAATGCATCAATTATTGTCAGAAAATATTTGTAGAAGAATTGTAGAACTTTTCTCTCGTTCGAGTTCTTCTACAATATTCCAACGTGTAAATAGCAGATAAATGGTCACTAAAACAGGTAAATGACCGTAATATATAAACTATTCAATGCTTTAGTTAGACGACAGACTATAATTTATAACTATCTTTAAAGTATTTATCATAATTTACAACTAATTCGTCAATATCCATAGAAGTTTTGTATCAATTCTATCAATTGTTAGGACCTTCATTTATCTTATATATAAAAGCTTGTCATCCGTTTTACATATATATATATATATATATATATATATATATATATATATATATGTACATATAAATATAAATATATGTTTATTTATTTATATAGGATAAATCAATGATCACCTTTCTTTTCAAAATTATTAATACATTATAAATATAATTGATATTGAAAATAGATAAAATATATCTGTATAAATGGATATTTGACATATTAGAGAAATTATAATATTGAGAGATAAGATTGAAGATATTTTTCTAAATGGCAAAAAAAAAAAAAAAAGAAAAAAGATAAATGAAATATAAATAGGAAAGAAAAATTATTTCTATTGTTCCTAATAAAATTTCCCTTTGATAAGATATCAGATATAAAGTCCAAAAGATATTGAATATATTTTGTAAAATCATTTATCATATCTACTTCAATGATCTTATTTCGATATACAGCTATATTTTTCCATTACATCCGACTCATTCATTATTACGCTCTTTTATCATTAATATTGGATTTATTCAGAAAGTTCATGTCAATTTTCGTTAGGTGGTATAATGACATGTCTAAATATATCAGAATGATTGAAAACAATGCGTACATATTCTAAAAGACGGTACTTTAGGCATATTTGGAAAGAAAAAAAATGTTGATTACGATTACGATTAATTTTTATCAGTTTTATACGCCTTTGAATATGAAAGAAAACAAAGTGTCATTTTAGGCATTTAATATTTTTCTTTTATCGGAAAGACAAAAATTCCACATAAACGGCAAACAATATATGTGCTGTTTATGGCGAAGGTGTTGTAACTGAAAGAACATTACGGAAATGCAACGAGAAGACATCATTTTTTGAAGCAAGTAGTTAAGGGGAGGGGGGATGAAAAATAAATCATTTATAATAATATTGAGTGAAAAAGATCTCGAAGAAAATAGAATGAATCACTTTGAATCACCTCAAAAATCAGTCTTCATTCAAAGAATGTCATGCTCTGTGTTTGATGTAATTGAAAAGGGATTCTGAGCTTTTATCAAACAACGAGACGATAAATTCAAAGAAGTATTATTTCCAATTAGACGAATTAAAAACAGCAATTGAACAAAAACGTCCAAAAATAGCAGAATGAGAAGGGCCATCGTGTTTCATCAGGACAATACGTGGTCTTTGATAATTCGACAAGAGTTATTAGAACTCCAAGTGATTGGAATATTCTATTTCATCCATCATATTCATCAAATCTTACGTCCTTTAATTTTCATCTATTTTGATCATTACAACATTCCCTTAATGGAAAAAAAACTTCAACTCTTTGATCGAGAAAAAAAAAATCACGTAGAAAAATTTTTCCCTGAAAAATCTTCCTAATCTTATCCTGAAAGATGAAGAAAGGTTGTAGAACAGAATGTCAAGCAACTAATATAATTTAATATATGTTTATTAAAATTTAAATCTTCTACGTTTCAATTTTCTTTCAATATTGGCACGAACTTTCCAAACAATTCAATTTATAATAATTAATATATTATATTAATGTACTTGAAATAGGATAAATAAAATGAATATTGAATAACGTATAAAGTTGTATAAAAAAATAAAAATTAGAAATTAGAATAAATATTAATAAATAAATACGCTTACATATTATAGATAATAATGATATGTAATATAAATTATGCACACGCGAAATCTAATATATATTAATAATTATCTTATCTCAATTAATTTTATTTTAAACGACGAACGTCAAACGGTATTTGTACATAGATTAAAAAAAAAAGAAAAAAAAAAAAGAAAAGAAAAGAAAACACACACGCGCGCGCGCGCGCGTAAAAAAATAGAAAAAAGGAAGAAAAATAAAAAAAAAAAAAAAAATGAAAAACAAAAAAAGAATTTAAGCCCTATCCACCACCTTCCTAGAAATAAATCAAGCAACTTTTTGCATGCTAGATAAAACGTGGGATAGCGATTATCACTGGCGCGAAACTCGCAAAAGTAAGTAAGTAAGTACTTACTTACTTACTTACTTACGTGCCGTGTCTTATCGTTACAATAGTTACTACACTATCTCTCTAAACATTTCGTGCGTATCCTTAACTCTGTTTTTCTTATTGTCAGTGGTACTTGTCCGTTATAGAGGGGGTTCAAGTGGGCGTGGCGAAAGGCGGACCATTTCCCCCCCCACTCCTTCGGAATATATGTGTATACACTGAAAGATAACTCGGAGAACTTCGGAAGTTCGTTCGTTTCGACTTAAAGAGTGTGGAAGAGGAGTCGGTTTTCTCCCTTCTCTTTATACCTGTCCTCTCCCCCCTCCCCAACCCTGCCATCTATTCCTACTCTCCTACCCTCTTCTCGCCCTTCCAACATCCTCCTGTACCCCCTGCCAACCCAATCCCATCCACATATCCACGATTAGAGAAAGAGAATTAATTCTTAGCGCCATAACAAAAATTATGGGATTAGTTCTATATCTCTTGATTATATTCTATCTGTTATATTTTAATTCGCGAAGAAACAAGATTTCTTTGTCAATAATATTTTACATTTAACTTCACATTAAAAATATTTACATTCACGGATGGATGTTTTAATTTTTCTTTTTATTATTTTTTTTTTTTTTTTTCGTATTTCTTTTTTGTTTCTCTTTTCTTTCTTTTAACTATAATTATTATTTATTGGTCCCGTAATTTTATCAAATTTATAAACACGTGATATATTTTATTATATTTATTTTCCTTTTCATTAGAACATTTTTAATTATATATATATATATATATATATATATATATATATATATATATCTTTTATTTTTTTTTTATTATTGTTATTATTTGTAAGTATCAATTTTTGTTTGGTTTTTCTTTTTTCTTGTTTTTGGCAACTAGACAAAACATAAAGATAACTTATATGGATTTATCCTTTTCTTATATAGATATATATTTTTGATAAATATAACTCAAGGTGCGTAGACATAAGCAAATAACTCGTAAAAAAAAAAAAAAAAAAAACAAGGATACTACAATGCATAGCTGGAGAAACTATTCGCGACTCGCGACATGCGTTTATATCGGCCATGCGAGCGTAAAAATGGAAAGTCATAAATCTTGAGATTTTCCGTTTGTCGTGTGGCTGCTAAAGCGAGAGACCGGCTTAAATGGCACGTTTATCGGAGCGTTAAATCAAATATCGTTCGCAATACACCATGGCAAAGGTTCATGGTTTATTCCAAGCCAAGTTCAAACGGCACCCGACTAAACTTATCACGAAAATATCGTGAATATCGTATATAGACTTTTATTACAATATAATTATATAGTTTTATATATATATATATATATATATATATATATATATATTATATATATTACATATTGTAAAATATATAAATAATCTTTAGTAATTATATTACGTAGTTATATAATTTGTATTATATAGTTATATTATATAGCTATATAATATCTGTGCGTGTGTGTGTGCGTTTGTATGTGTATCATTAAATATTATTTATATATTACTTATATATAATTCATAAGTACTTATATATTATATGTTGGATATTTCATATAATGAATACAAATTTTTACGCGAGATAAAATTTTAAATCGGTATCATCATATTTAAAACAATTATTGTTACAAAAAAAAAAAAATTAATTTAAATTAAATTAAATTAAATTAATTTTTTTTTTTTTTTTTTGAAGTAGGAACTCATTCGTCGCAAATATATTTTGGTATAACGTCATGCATAAATCGTTCAGATAATATTTATAAATTAAACGAAGTTTAAATTGACGATACAAAATGATTATACAAAGAATAAAATTGAAATAACGATTGAGAGACGATTATATGTTATGACGTTCGTTATAGGAATTATTCGTTTAAATAAATTTGATTAAAAATTGTAATTTTTTATTTGCAAATATTTGGACTATTTAGGTGAGTTTCTCACTCATTGAAAAGGCAGAATACTTTTGAGCACGATTTGAGCAGTACTAAAATCATCGTAGGTTTACATGAATTTCTTCTTAAAAGATAAAAAAAGAAGAAAGAAAAAAAGAAAAGCTCTTCTTTTTGCATACCTTCGTCTCTTTAAGGATATGTATATATATATATATATATTCGCATTATGATTTATAGGATCGACTTTCTCATTGACTCTAAATAAAAATTAAGTTTTATAAATCGATGATTTTACAAAAGGTTCCGAAAGGTCTCAATGGTGAGGGACCTGCAGCTTTTCCATAACCATAAGAAATCCTAATAAATTCTAAAATTTCCTGTAAAAGAACAGCATTGTTTGTTTCTTTATAAATTTTGTCCCTCCATACTTTCTCTATTATTTTTTTATCTTCATTCTTTAATTTATGATCTATTCTTCGACTAAGATGAATCGAAACATATATATATATATATATATATATATATATATATGCATATGTAGATATTATACATATACAAATAAATTTTAATTTTAAAACAAATAAACGAGCAAAGTTAAGAGAAATTATGAATGCATTTAAGAACAAGGGAAAAGTTTATCTAAAGTACATGAACTTTTAAGAGTTTGTTATAAATCTTTAACGTGAACTTTTACGTGTTTATTTATGATTAATTTTCTATTTAAATCCCCATAAAATGTCCGTCATTACTGTTTGAGGTCTTTTCATTTTCGAGGATGAAATTTTTTTATAGAGAGCTCTCTGAACTTTCTCAAAAATTTTTCCTCCCTTATAATTTAAATAATTTTGTATTAGACGTGTGTGCATTATATTGCATATAATGATAAATAAGCATAGATAGATACTTTTTTGGTGAGAGATCGTATACACCATTTCCTCCGTTCCTTACCCTCACCCGCTCCATCACGTGTTCTGACACTTCAATGCAATTTTTATGCAAAATCATCGGGACAAATGACGTTAGTAAGTACCTATAGATATACGTATATATCCATATATATATATATATATATCTATATATATATATATATATATATATATATATATATATACCTAAGTATCGATTATAACCTAGAATTGTTTCGATTATGATGACGTCGATGGGATGATGTAGATAAGAATGAGTATAAAAAATTGAGATGAATTTTAATGGACGACATATTGTTTGCTTATTTGTCAGCTACTACCAACTACGATACAGAAGAACGATTTTACGTAGGGGAAGGATAATGATCGCTACCGGTGTTGCGGCATCCTTTAAAGTTTGCTTCATCGAAACCCTGACGCAGCAAAAATTTCCGGCGGCTGCTCTTCCCGAAGAAGAAAGAAGAAGAGAAGGAGGAAGATGAGAAGAAGAAGAAGAAGAAGAAGAAGAAGAAGAAGAAAAAAGAGAAGAAGAGAGAAGCTCTGGTAGGAAGGATAGATAAATTTTGAATTGTATTTCTTTTTCTTTTTTTATTTTTTTTTTTTTTGACCCTTTTTTATTTTTTTTTTAATTTTTCTTCTTCTTCTTTTTTTCTCTTCTTTTCTTTTCTATATACGTCACGATCTATACGAGAATTCTGAAAATCGTTGCATGTATTACGCGCGGATTTGATTAATATTATCTTAAGTCGTTCTATAAATACTCGGAATTACGTCGAAATATTTTCTTTCTTTGCAAAAGAGAAAAAAGAAAAAAAAAAAAAAAAAACAAAAAAGAAAAGAATAGAGAGAAAGAAAAACAGAAATGTCCCTAATAGTATTTAAAATTTAATAATGCGATATTACGATGAGATAAAATAAAAAAATTCATTCCGTTTTAAATAGTTATATCGACTTTGTTAATCGTAATTCGCGAATGTGAGAAAGGATTGCGTAACAATTTGACATTAGAACAATTATCAAAGAGAACAATTATTATCTTTACGATCTCTGGTAACAACGTTGTAGATATAATTATCTAATTATTAAAGAGTGCGTCGATTTGAAACGTGAAATTGTTATTCTCCTTTTATGTAATACCTTCGGTTTGTACATTGTTACGGAGTTTTTCTCCGTGTTACGAATTTAAAATAAAAAAAAAAGAAAAAAAAGAAGAAAAAAATCTTATCAAATACGATAGAGAAATAATTATTAAAAAAAAAAAAAAAGAAAAAAGAAAAAAAAAATTAGACAATAAGAAGATAAATTAATCTTATTCCGTAATAATTGTGTAAACTTTATTTCTTCTTTCTTCTTCTTTTTTTTCTTTCTTTTTTTTTTCTTTTTTTTTTTCTTTTTTTTTTTGATATATTTTAATTAAAAAGAAAATTATCTCGTAGTCGTCGTCGTAGTCGTCGTAGTTACGTCTATAATTCATTAAATATCCATCATTTAATGTGTACCTTCATTTTTTTCTCCCCTCTCTTTTTTTTTATATTCACGCTCGTAAAATATTGTCGCGCATGAAATGAGATTGTATAATATTACTTTCGATGAGAAATAGTTATATCGATCTACTCTATGATCTAACAAAACTGGCATGGCAAACAATAATATCCATCGTACGATGACGTTAAAGCGTTTCAACGAAGAAAAGGCTTTAACGTCGTAAAGTATGGTTTATCGGGAAAGGTAATAAAAAAAAATTAAGTGAAGAAACAAAACAAAACAAAAGAAAACAAAACGAAAAAAAAATAAGAAAAAAAAAAAAATAATAATAAAAATAACGATTCGCTGATTAACGATACTTTTTTCGTTAAATCTCAATTTCTTCGGGAAGTTTGTATAACGATTAACGTAACTATCAAGAAGCGTTCTTAATCGTTATCAACGTAATACAGGTATATGAATCCTATTATATGATAAAATTTCAAACTGAATGAATATTTTTCTTTTCTTCATTTTTTTCTTTTTCTTCATTCCGTTCTTTCTTTTTTTTTCTTTTTCTTTTTCTTTCAATTAATAAATAACCACTCGAAAGATTAACAGGCAATTTAACGTTAATTGAATTTCGTCATATAGGAAATTTTTTACGAAAGTATAAAAATAAAGGAAATAAGGGTAAGAGGGAAAGGATAAAAAATTTGAAAGTTTAGGATTCTTGATAAGCATATATAATTAATTAAGTATATGTGAATAGATTCTATAGATAGGTATATGCAAGTAGATAAGTTAATGTGAATAGATTATATGTAAGTACATATAAATAAGTAGGTATACGTAATTGGAGTTTAGATAGATATATATGATTAAGTGGATATATGTAAATTAATTTTTTAGGTAAATATATATATATATATATATATATATATATATAAACAAGTTTTAAGTAGATTTTTTATTTAATTAATAGATAAATAATATTTGTCTGGTTAAAATGAAAAATCAATGGATAGGACGAAATGTCTTTTTTGAATTATGATGGCATAGTAACCTACATAGTCTGGCAAAATTTTCTCTTCTTTTTCCTTCGTTTAAAGTCGAAATTCGGTTTGTATTTTAACAATAGGGGAATTCAGTAAGTAGGTCACCAGTGCCAAGGACAAGTTTCCTGTGAATTTACGGAATAGAGAAGGACCAAATACTTTAACTCGAAAGAAACGAAAAGAGAAAAAGGAAGAGAGAGAGTGAGAGAGAGAGATTTACTCGTAAATTTTATTTTCTGAGACACTAATAGTTATTTCATGGTATTCATGTAACATCTTTCACTGGAAATTGTGAAAAAAATACAAAGGTACTCTACTACTGTTCATATTTTATATTGCGACTTAAAAAAAGTTGGCGTAAAACCAGTCGAAAAATTTTTTTACTGAAAAGAATCGAACACCAAACGACGCGACAGAAGAAGAAGAAAAGAAAGGAGAAACAAAAAAAAAAAAAAAAAAAAGAAAAAAAAGGAAAAAAAAGAAGAAAAAGAAAAAGAAAAAGGAAAAGAAATAAAAAAAGAAGGAGATAAAGATGTCGCGATAAAAATAAATTCTCTTTCGGAGAAAAGTGGAAGTACGGTGCGTGGGCAGATAAAGGAGAGATGATAAAAATTAAATAAAAAAAAAAAAAAAAAAAAAAAAAAAAGGGAAAAAAGGGAAAAGAGAAAAAAGAGAAAAGTAAAAAAAGGAAAAGAGAGAGAAAAAAGCAAAATAGAGGAATTAGGGAAGCCTACCTACTCCAATTTCATACACAGTTTTCTACTGGCTCCTGTTCGAATTTGTCGCCTCGTTCACGGCTATCCTTCTCCGGGTACAGCTGTTTAACCAGCTGTAACACGTCACACCTCCCCCGTGTTCTCTGGTCCCTCCTTCTACCCTCGCCGACCTCTTCACATCGATTTCTTTCTCTCTCTATGTATCTATCTCTATCTCTCTTCCTCCACTCGACGGAATTTTTTCACAAAAGGCACGTGTGCATTGATAATTCGATGGGCGTTCCGTGACCATTCCTCTCACTTTCTCTCTCTCTCTCTCTCTCTGGATCTCGATCTCTCTTCTTCAATCACAGTAATTTATAAAATATTATTTATAAGTATAATAGATTAAATAACGTGTATATATTTATTTTCAAGATTAGATCGAAATACTATCGATAGGGTTCATGTATAATTCTTATATTATTTTATATTATTTTATTGAAAAAATTATTGTGACACTATATGATAAATCCGATATATAATAATAATAATAATAATAATAATAATAATAATAATAATAATAATAATAATGATGATTAATGGTAGTTAAATATAATTATGTGATAAGACTAAGAGAAAAAAATAATACAAAAATTAAACTATAAGAAAATATGAGTGTAAGAGAAGTAATACGAAGATAAAAATTTATTATTTTATATATATTTATTGTTTGTAATATATACATTTTTTTTTCATAGCATTTATTAATCGACAAACAGGATCGTCATATATGTTATTTTTCTTTTTTTTTTTTAACAGATTCTAATAAAAAAGGAAAATAAATAAATAAATAAATAAAAAGAAAAGAAAAGATATGAAAGATCGATATCGTTCGTTTTGTTCTCATTCTTTTCTAGATCATTCAGAAGATTTTTCATTTAGGCTCATTTTAGATTCGTCAAAGTTTAAAGAATTCTAACGTTTAGAAC
This sequence comes from Vespa crabro, assembly GCF_910589235.1. Classification (NCBI taxonomy): domain Eukaryota; kingdom Metazoa; phylum Arthropoda; class Insecta; order Hymenoptera; family Vespidae; genus Vespa; species Vespa crabro. Next base: position 3,793,761 of record NC_060956.1, on the reverse strand, counting down.
TAACATTAGTAGAAATACCAGTAGTATACGCGATCTTATCGCGTGAGAACTTACATCTCATTGTACATAAAAGAAGATCGTCCACCGTAGTAGGTGTCCACTGTTGTTCCTCATGACAGGTCTTAAAAGTGAAAAGGTTTCGGAAGCTAAAACTTATCGATAAGTAGTACGGACACGTACTCACGCGCCTATTTAGCACTTTTCAAGAAAATTTAGAGCCAGTGGGTCTTTGGGTCGAGTGGCTCCTACGAAGTTTCCCAATGCCATTTCGAAGTCGAGTATAATGGGGGAGGAAGAAAAAAAAACAGAACGAATGACGAAAGTAAACAGTAAGCACAACAGTGAAAGATGGTTAAAAAGAAGAAAAGAGAGAAGTAGAAAAAGAAAGAGAGAGAGAGAGAGAGAGAGAGAGAGAGAGAGAGAGAGAGAGAGAGAGAGAGAAGACTTAAGCTCGTAAATATCCAGTAGTTTAACAAGAAGGTGAAACGTGTGCTACCGTATTAACGAATTTAAGTTCTAGAATGATTTACGAGAAGATACGAAGTGACTTCTGTTCGGGCACGCGACCAACTATTAAGATAGACAGAAAGAGAGAGAGAGAGAGAGAGAGGGAGAGAGAGAGAGAGAGAGAGAGTGAGAGAAAGTATAAGGAACGATAGATAGATAGATAAATATAACTGGAAAAAAAGAGAAATGATTTTAGAAAAAGGACCACCTCCTGATTCGGTTGACCTGAGTAAATTTGAGACCTAGAGACCTAGAGAAGGAACAATTGAAAGGATATACGACCCGACCGTGTATACTGTTCACAACTGAAATCTTTAATACTTTTTCAAATAATATGTTTGTAAGTAGTTGACGTCTTTCGCGTGCCAACTTTCTTCGTGTTTTTTTTTGTTGCCGAAAGATAAAAAAAATATATATATATATTTATATTATATCATTAAAGATATATATATATATATATATATATATATATATATATATTTTTAACGAAAGATCAAAATCATACACACACTCACACACTATTCTTCTATTCATTATTATATTATAGAAATATATATGATATATATATTTCTATTTATTATTATATATATAATAATATATATATATAATATGTATATATATATAATAATAATAATAATATTATATGTATATAATAATAAATAGAAGTATATACATATATATATATATATATATATATAATATATATGTATGTGTGTGATGTTGATCCTTTCGTTAAAGTTAAATGCGCAAATAATACGTAATTATTGCGACGTTTGATAATTTATCGATGTGAAATATAACTTATCGATATAATTATTTTACATTTTTGAAATATGACATTAATTATAATTTTTGCATTTCTTTTAGATTGACAATCTATTCCATGTTCAATAATCATTGATATATTCTATTATAAAATCCATGGCTATTCGTATTATTATTTTCTTTTTTTTCCTTTTTTGTTTTGTTTTTCTTTCTTTTTTTTCTTTCTTTTCTTCTTTTTTTTTTTTTTTTAATTAAACAACTTCTAATCTACGAACAATAAATGACTGCGAACTAGTCGATCGAATTTTTTCGTATTAACGTTATTTTATCGTGAGGATCATTTGAGCCTAATGACGATTGGTGGTAATTCTTTTTCTTTTTGTTTTTTTTTTTTGTTTTTTTCTTTTTTCAGAGCGTCAAATACAACCGATCGTAAATTAAAAAGTTATTAGACATAATTGGATGTCGATTAATCTGCCGTCGTCGTCATCATCCTAGTCTATACGCGTGAATACTCGTTTTTCCTTATTATAAGATATGGGTGTCAGTTGCCCCGTGAAATTCCCCCTTCCTCACCACCCTCCTCTCCCAACGTCCCTATTAATATTCGAAATTATTCGACATATGGCTAATAGGGAAAAATTTTTATCTCTTTTCACCTCTCTCTCTCTCTCTCTCTCTCTCTCTATCTCTCTCTCTTTCTCTCTTTCCTTTTATTCTCTTTTTTCTTTTTTTTCTCGTAAAACACGAGCGATCATTTTTAATGATCGCTAAGCTATTATACTATTCGATTGTTTGTTTTTAACCACATTTTCTATGTCGAAATTGTAATATTTCATCAATACTCGTTAAAATGATCTAAATGACCTAAATGACAAATTGGAAGTATCGTTGTAACGATTAATTTTCATTTCGATTAAAGCTCAATATTTTATGTCAATTTTATTTTCTCGATTTAGATAATTATTATTATTATTTTTTTTTTTTTTTTTTTTGATAAAAGACGAAAAAAGGAAACAAGAAAAAGGAAACATATTATTATTATATTTCGATATTCGTAATATCATTGAAACGTATTATTTGTACTGTATTTTCTTTCTCTTTTTCTTTCTTTTTTTTTTTTTTTTAATCATTAAACCAATATCGCATGACAATGGACAATGGAAGATTTGTAATTTTTTTATTATTATCTATAAACATTTAAAAATAATAAAGAACGTCAGAGTTTCGTGCGTTCGACGAAACGAGAGCTATTGAAAGATTTCAAATTCATGATGTTGAAAAACGTTGAAATAATATGATCTTTTTAAATCTGGTAGCGCGAGATCGAGAGAACGGGTTCAAAGTTCCTCTGGGGATAACCATGAATTATGCATTCGGTGCAGCCATGATAATCTCGTAGTACGTTATTATCCAAAACGTTTTCGTTACGATTCCATCTGGCAGGAAATCTCATCTCTTCGAAGGAAGAGGCGTAGAAGAGAAGGATGGCTAAAAAAAAAAAAAAGAAGAAAAAAGAAAAAAGAATCAAATGAAAAGTGGCCAAGTACGGTAATTCCGTGGATGAATCACGATAATTATGGAATCTGTGAATTATTCTTATCGCGTGTTACCCTCCCATCGTCGTACTTAACTTTCAGTTTTTCGACTATAACATATAATTATATATATATATATATATATATATATATATATATATATATATATATATATATATATATATATATATATACCATATATCTGTAGTATACATAGTAATAATAAATAATAATAAATTAAAGTAAAAATAATAAAAAATAATAAATACTATTTTTAATATATAGAAAAATTTCTATCATTATACTATGTAAATAAAATATTATAAAAGTCTTATTGATTTGTCGTATTAAAAATTGTTATCGATCAATAGTCGACAACGAAAACGATTCTTCGATCATATCGACTAAAATCAAAATCTTTTGTTCTCCGATTCAATAATATACGATCGGTATATAAATTAAAATCATATAGCATAGAGAAGAACGTATCGTTATGGCTTGTCAAAATCTTCTACGTTTTCAAAGTGCGAAAAAGAAGGTATATTAGTTATAATCCTATTTGTGTATATATATATATATATATATTTCTTTTTTTTTTCTTATATCAAATCTTTTATGCGTCTTTAGGAAGAAATAAATATTTTCGACGAGAAAACCGTGGCTAGATTAAAACGTGAAAGATCTAACGTTTTGAAAGGTAACCTCTACGTCAAACTCAAGTGCTTCGTTTAAACAAACATTAAATTATTATTATTATTATTATTATTATTATTATTATTATTATTATTATTATTATTATTATTATTATTATTATTAATATTATTATTATTATTTTTCTTTCCAAAGGATTATTAGCCTTGAAAAAATATGAACGAATTCGTATCGAGGAATGTTCGAAATTGGAGCAGAAAATGCACGAGGATAAAAGAGAAGATAAAAATTACGATTGTACAAAATTATCTAAATTAAAACGAACGTTACGTTTGAAATTACAGGATATTCAAAATGAATCCTTTAAAAGATCTATCCAAAAGAAATTCGTCCTTTCCTTAATGCGACTTAAGGTATAAAAATTGGTCAATTGATTTTTTTTCTCTCCTTTCTAGAATCTATTAAAAAAATGTAAGATTACAGATTGAAAAAAAATTCGTAATATATTTAGAACGAACTTTTGAATCAACGATTGGATTATTTGTGTCATTTGGAAGAAAGAAAAAGGATATGGGAAAACGATCGTATGAGATTTATTAACAGGTAGAAGAAAGAAATATTTATTAATTTAAATTATGTTGATTTAATGATTTAAAAAAAAAAAAAACAAAAAAAAAAGAAAGACTTCATTAATGATTGTAGGTTATTAGAAAGGTATGAGATCGTTGATGGCTGTTTACCTTACGATCATCCTATTTTTGATCAAGTAATGTCATTTCTATTTGCATAATAAATAAAATTATTATTTCTTTATTTTTCTTTTTTCTTCCTTCTATATTATTATTTCCTTCTTCAATATCGTTCCTCTTTTCTTTTTTCTTTTTTTATTTTATTTTATTTCAGATTATCATGTCGAAGAGAAATCGGACGAAAGAAAAATCAGCTAGGAAGAAACGAACTATCGAGATTATTGAAAGAATTAGTCGAGAAATGAATGGACGTTGTATAAAATTAATAAAAAAAAAAATACGAAGCGTTCGATCGACTTACGAAGACGTCGAATGTCCTAACATTTATTTCGAAAAGTTTTTCGATATTAGCGAATATAAGATACAAAGTGAAATGACAGAACATAAGAGAACTATAACTGTATCATCCAAGGAGATGACAACGATCGACAAGAACAATGAAACGATTAGAAAAATTGATGAAAAAGATTTGCCAATGAAGTCGGAAGAAAAAATTGTTGCTACGATAGAAGAAAACTCGACGATTGTCCATGTTGAAAAAAAAATACACTTACGATTGGACGATGATGAATTTCCAAAGGACAATTGTTTCTACGCGAATCCTGATAAAATCGAATTTAAAGTAACATTTGTAACATAAAATTTTTTTGTTTTAATATCTTTTCTCTCTCTCTCTCTCTCTCTCTCTCTCGCTCTCGCTCTCTCTCTGTCCCTCTGTTTAAAAATTTTTACGTTTAAATATAATTTTATATACATTATTTTAGAATTTTCAAATCGACAAAACGTATTGTCGAAAAGTGAATATTTTTAACAAATCGTCTAAATGGGCTTATATAAGATATCATAAGATTGAAACGAAAACTTGGGAACCAGTTATTGAAGTAGGTATATATACATACGTATGTATATATATATATATATATATATGTATATTCTGTATATTATACTTATTCTTACATTAATTTATATTATTTTAGGTATGCATGAATTCTGCTGTTAAACTAAAGCCCGGTTTGCATGTAAAGGTAATAATAAAATTTTTGCCGATATACGAGGAAGAAGTGATCGCTATAATACACTTCTTAACATTTGGACCTGACAATCCAACGAAATATCATTGTTTTTCTATACCGATTCATTGTTTACCTAAAATCCCGATACCGACAATCGATCCACAAGAGATTAGGTAGAAATTTGCGAAGTTATCCGAAAAGAGAAAAAAAAAAGAAAAGAAAAAAAAATTGTACAAAATCAAAAGATCCTTTTCACCATTAATAAAATCAACATTCATTCGTTTGTAGATTTGTTACGTCACCTATTTGGAAATTTACCGAATCGAAATTGAACGAAAAAATTCTTACGATTTCTAACGAAGGCAAAAAATTATTTACAGTTTTGATCGAGAATAAAGATCGTAGATATAATAATTTCGTATGGAGCTTCGAGAATGGTGAAATTCAAAGTACAGAATCGTGCAACGATGATATTGCAATGTTATTTAACGAAGGTCAGATAAATAATTCCAAAATATATTTTACATTTTTATATTTATATTTTGTATTATTTATATTTTATCTTTTACTTATATATATTTTTTTTATATATATTATTATTTTATATTATACTTATATTTTATATTTTATCTTATTTTTCATAGATTCTTTTATGGACACATTGACCGACGGTAACGAAAACGAGAGGATCAAAGAAAAGACGAGTTTTTCCATGATCGATGTACCAGCTGATTTTTCATGCCGTCTAAAAATTCAATTTTATCCAAAATACATTGGACTTCATTACGAAACTCTTCAATTATGTTTCAAGATCAACAATGAAATATTTGACAGGCGTGTACGCGATAAAAAAAAATATATATATATATATTCTTTCGAGTTCACACATAGAATATAATTTATTTATACATATAATATAATATTATTGAATAATATTTTTCAAATGAATTTCATTAGAATGTATCGATGTGGGCAGAAACAACAGGTCTACAGATCCATTTGGATCCATCTTACATAGATCTAGGAATTATCATGATGGATTCTGGAATATATCAACAGAACTTTAATATTATCAATACTGGTTAATTTATCATTTAGACGTTAAGTAGTAAAAAAACTAATGAATAGTCTCTAATGAAATGTTTTATAATGATTTATAATTGATATAGGTCGATCTAGTATCGAAGTATCAATGAGTATACCAAGATCTCTTAAAAATCAAATATTTTTATATCCACAATCAACTTTAATCCAACCTGAATCAATTCACGCAATTAGTGTTAGATTCATTCCTGAATCTAATATAATAAAAAAATCGAAAAGGTATTTTTTAATGATTTATTTATTTTTTTTTTTTATAATAATTTCATTCAGATTTATTTGTAGATATTATAATTCTATGTCTAATGTATTGGAGGTGCCAATACATATAAAATCAATATCACCGGACACCATAAATGCATCACCATTGATCTTGAAAGTACTCAGTACGCTTACAACTTGTCATGCTTTAATATTAGGTGAGATCATTTTCAAGGAATGATAAACTTATTGACTACTTATTAATTTTATATAATATTAAAGTGTTTTAAAATTAATATATCCGATGAACTATATATACACATATACATACACACACACACACAAATACTATACTATCAGTACATAATACTATACTATAAATACGTAATACTCTAATTATATATTTATTATATTACTTTTAGACCAATAATATTATACTAAATAATTTTTTATCCATATATAATACTATATTTATATATTTACTATACTACTTCTATGCTAAAAAAAAGGAACATAATTCTAGAAAAATTTATTCAATCAATAATGAATTATTTAATTTAAAGTATCATAGAAATAATTTTACCAATTACATAGTAATACTATTTTTAGAACCGAGCCACGTAGAGTTAGGTAGAGTGTTTACTCACGAATCAGTATTAGCAGAGTTGACACTGACAAACATTTCCTTGCTGGTTCAAGAATATGGTTTTATAAATTTGCCATCATTTATGGAGATACAGCCGAATTATGGTTTCGGTAAAATCTTACCTGGCGAGAGCATATCCCTTCATCTGATTTATTCACCATTTTCAATAGATATTCCTGGAAATGAATTAGGTGCCAATTGTTTGGAGGGAGAACGAAGGTAACAAAATTTAATCAATTGAAGAATAAGAAAAAAAATATATATATATATATATATATATATATATGTATTTATATACATATATAAAAAAGAAAAAAAAAATAAGAAAAAGTTCTCGTTGCGCAATACCTAAACTACTTTGACTATCTCAGGTAGATAAATAATAGATTTCTAATCATTTCTTTCAAGAAAGTTAGATTAGCCCACAGACATTTCTTCTTTCAAAAGTTTCGCCGTCGTCATTGAGATACATTTCTTTATGATCTTTTCAATCTTTTTATCATAGCCACAGTGCAAAGATCAAGAGCTGATCTAATAGTAACTATGAAATTAGTTTTCTTGTACAAGTTGTGACGATCGCCGAGCTCGCTGGACGTGGGAAAGAATTGCAGATTGGTAAATTGAAAAATCCTTACGTTGGAAAATCAAAAAACTTTCGAATGGGTTCGAGTATACCATTTAAAACAAATGTCGTCGATGTTAATGAATGTCGAATGTTATGGAAGAAAAAATCGAAGGATTTGAAAAAAGAATTTGTTCGTCGTTCTGATATCACAGAAAATGTTAATCGTGATTATGAGGAAGCATCGTTTAAAGAAGAAAGTAAATGAAAATATAATTAAATAATAATTGAAAATCACATTTATCATTGTTTTTACAAATGTGTACCTTGTGTTTTGTCTTTTCTTCTTTTTCTTTTTCTTCGAATTAGATACGCCTAATGCAGTTTCTAAGTACGATCATAGAATGGACAAGAGAGTTGAAAAAAATGTGATCGAAGTCTCGGTCTATATCGTCGATACATATTGCGAATTGAGCGAACAAATTTTAGAATTTCCAGGGACTCCTTGTGGTTGTTTTTCCATAGTGAGTTAATTATTACTAATTTTGAATCATTATCATATAATGTATCATGTAACAAGATATACTATTATCAGAATAAGTATTTTATTTAATAATTACAATTATTTATTTAAATTCAATATTAAAGTGTAAAAAATTAATAATGGCGATCAATGCCATTCTATTGGCATGTAAATAGAATTAAATTAACAAATCAGTTTTATTGAAAATTTAGCGAAACAAAACAAATCTTTGGAAATTCTCAGACATCTTTTTTTTTTTTTTTTTTTTTTTTATATAAATGAATTACTATAATTTCTTTATCGTCACTTACATTGTATTATATTCTACGATATCAGTAATACTGATATCAGGGATAAATATTTTTTAGTGATACGCTTCGTTTAAAAAAGAAAAAAAAAAAAAAACAAGAAAATAAAAGAAAAAATAAATAAATATTCATAAATAAATCTCAAAATTCATCGCGCCGCCGATTAATATAATTTAACGAAGAACAAAGTTTATTCGCGTGTTTTAAATTATTTCGCTTCGTAAAAAAGTCTCTACATTAATTTCAATACTTGCTTCCTATCTCATTTTTATTATTATTAGTTCTAACAATGTAATATAAAATTATCGTTAATAATTACGAATGTATGTAGATCGGCATCGAGCTACGGGCCTTCAACATGGCATCTTATCCAAATTGCAGTTGTAGTGTATTGAAGAAGGATCAATTGAAGGAATTTACAGCTCATTATGAATTCAAATGTTCCTCACGTCAAATGAGCATTGTCCCGGGGAATGGACGTTTGAAAAGTAACGATCTCGTCATAATTAATTTTATTTTCGAGCCGAAATTATCGAAATATGCTGTAACGAGGAGAACGAAGGAATTGAAGGTGGCAAAGATTGCGGAAGAATTGGAAACAGTAAAGTTTGAAACTAAGATTGAAAAGAAATCTACGAAGAAAGATAAATCTCATGGTGATTCTTTTTCTTTTTTCTTTTTTTTTTTCTTTTTTTTTTTTCTTTTTTTTTTCTTTTTTTTGTTCGCATATTACTTTACGAATAATTATGATTCCTTTCGAAGTCATTTCTTTCAATGATAATTAATTTCAGGCAAGACGACGCGTAAGCAGTCAAAACTATCGAAGGACAAAGAAGTAGAAGTAATCGATCAAACGAAGGAAAAGAAAGAGGATTTCGAAATCACGGGAAACGATTTGTTTTTAGGAGAATGCGATCTTTTGGAGAATTTCGTGGCATATACGACAACGATAAACGTGACTTGTTCGATAGAAATCGAAACAGCAGACGGTATTACAAGAGAAGAAACTTTATTTGCTAAGCTTTATTGTCCTGTAATTAGACCAGTTATAATCATTTTGAATACGACACGTGAAATAAGTTTCGAACCAACGATCATCGGCTCCTCGTCGAGAAAGTTTTTATCAGTGAAAAATATCTCCGACAGGTATATATCGTTAGAAAGAGAAATTAGATCGTCAGTTAAATTTTAATCGTCTCTCTCTCCCCTCCCCTCTCTCTCTCTGTATCTTTTTACAAGGTAAACCGTTGCATTCGATTATTGCAAAATCTTATGGATAAATTAAGTCAATACTTTCTCCGTGTCGTCTCGGTGATCTCCCTCGTGATGTAATTGCATGTCGAAATCTCGGAAGTTTTCGTATCAAACTCTTGCCTTTCCTTTTTCAGAGAGGTAAAAGTACAAGTGACTTTGCTGAATCCATTGGGACCATTTTTTATGCCACCTGGGAAAACTCTTGAGATTGGATCAATTTTAACACTTCCGATTACTTATCGTCCAACTGAGAAGGATCCTCCAAGAGTAAGAATTTTCTTTTTCTTTTTCTTTTTCTTCTTCCTCTTCTTCGTTTTTTTTTTCCTTTGAGATACACAAAAAAAAAAGAAAATAAAAAAGGAAAAAGAATCGATCAAAAATCATTATAAGGTTTAGGAATGATGGCACCTATAGTTCTAAGTTGTTTGCTTTTAAATATCCAAGTCCATCCATTCCCTTTGATACGTTTAATCTCTTTAATTTTGTATCTTGCTGGTCCAGGATATTCAATATTTTGAAGTGTCGGTCGAATATTTTCAACGTTACTGTCAAAAGGATAAGACATTCTATTTTTAGGCTTTCGAGGTGTGATAGGATTATAATGACCAGGTCCAGGATCATTTGGATTCTTATAACACATGTTTATATCCTTTAATGCCATTCTCAATCCACTGATCTTTGGAAATCTAATAACAATTGATTATTAAAATGTCTTCGTAAATTTTTTAATAATAATTCGATTTTTTATAATATACCTTGGACAAGTCGAGATACGTCCCTTGTAATAATTCGATTTATTTAAAAGTTTTTCTATTTCACCGGGTAAACTTATCGGCCAACCTCGATAATCCTCTATTTTCCGACCCATGTATCCCTTTATGGTAGTATCATCTCTTGGTCCTGAAATTAAATGTTTTATCTATTTTACGTTAGACAAAATATTTGAAAAAATTTATATTCTTTTTAAATTAATAGATTGCCTGTAAATAAATCGTACGGTCCTCTTTTTCCAGTAACTTTCTTTAAAATATCTTCGATCGATCTCGGATCTTTTACATTATATCTATGAAATCATTAAATGTAATCATTATTATTATTGGACAAAATTCATTCTCAAAAATTTAATAATAGTTAATAATAATAATAATAATAATAATAATAATAATAAAGAGATTACATGTTACATGGCAAAGAGTAATCTCTTTGAATATCTTTAAATCTTGGCATAAGACCATCGTATTCGAACGATGGTAAGGAAGATAAACCTTTCAATCTATTCAGCTCCAAATAATAATAAGGATTATGTACTTTAAGATATCCTAAAAATTCACATAAATTTTATCCTTTCGATATTATTAATTCAAATAGTTTCAATAGTAAGAAATATTTTTTTTATATTTTTTTCTTGTTGTTTTTTTTTTTTTTTTTAATCGACCTGGACCAGGTGTCTTAGAGTAAACACTTTTGAAACGTGGAACAGTGCCAAAACTGACGTCTTCGCGTATGCTCTTGCAAGATTTATTCAAAACATTTTCCGGCCATTGCTCTATCTCGTGAGTTCCTGGGCCACGTCCTGTGATCATCAAATCTCTTTGAATTATGCGCGATTCCAAATAGCGACCACCTAAGCTTTCAGAAAATTGTTTCGTTTCCAATTCTCTCTTCCAACTGAATTTAATCATTAAAATAATATTATCGAACAATGAAAATATTTTTTTAATAAATCTATGTTAAATTGTTCTTAATTTTATTAATATAAATATTTTTTATTTGATATAATAACCTTATCGCTTGTCTTTTACTTTTAATTGGCAAAACATTGTAATGACCAACCGACGGTGCATGGGAATAATGAGTATACAATTTTGGATGTAAACCAATTTTAACATCTCTGCTGGTTGCCCTGTTAAACGGCAAGGGAGATTTCTTTTTACGTGGTATCAAACATTTACATCGCCATTTGCAAGAGCAACGACAAATTTTGAACGTTTTGGTACCGTGTTCGCAACGCATTGCGATTGAAATATATTAACACGAGTACTCTAAGTAAAGAGAATTTAAATGATCGATAGTTTAGATTGAATTAGAATTGATACATTCATTTTTTATCGATTCACGGTTCGTCTTTCCACTTAGGTACAGGAGTTCTTTGAAGTTGCCGCATTCGGTACTAGAACGTCATGGCTAATGTCCGTCTCAGGGGAAGCAGTAACGCCATCTTGAATTATTTATATAAATGATTTACTACATTACCGACCGTCGGTATAAGAGAATTTATTATCTAACGTAGATAATATAGTATACTACTTTGATCGTCAAAATTAATTTTTATTTTATCAACATTGATCGTTTCAATACTTATATATCTCTATCTCACGTACATTGGTCTTCTATTATGTAAAATTCAATAATGCAATTTAAACTAAATGTACCATATCCCTTGTTAATTATAGTCGAGAGAAATTAACAATGGACGTGTATCCATTACGTTTAACTAAATTATATACTCTCGAGTAAGTTGGAATACAAATTACGGAAACAAGAGGCATGTGCTTTTTTCCGTAATCTAATTAGTTCCAGTCGACAAGAAACGCCAAGGGAATTAATTACTAGCAGCAATCAAGTACGAAGTGACACGTTACGTACGGGTTAATCCAGGCGGTTAACAAACGACGAAGTTCAGAATGGAATTAGTTTCTAATGCGACGTACATTCGATCAATCATCCGTTTTCAAAGGTTAATCGTCAAAGACGTTTGAATTTAATGATGAGTTCATTTCGAATAACTGTATCGAATATCGAACATATGTAAATACTATGAGACACCAATAATATTTACTCAATTATTGAATAAAACAAAACTGTGACAATGTTTAGAATTATTAAAAAAAAAAAATAAAAAATAAATGTCCTCACATATATATATATATATATATATATATATATATATATATATATATATAAATGATGTTTCATATTCGGTGTCGTTATTCTATATAGAACTATAGAAATTCATTTTGTTTTTTCTTTAATTTTTACTTTTTTTTAATTATTTATTTATTTATTATTTTTTCTTTTTTTTTTTTTTCTTTTAATCAGACTCAAGCTGCCATTAAAAAATTATATAAGATTGAATTTTCATCGATGATATCAGTAGGATATGCTCGAGAATGTAATAAGTATTATTTCATGACATTTCATTTATAATATAATTATATAATTATTATAATACATATAATATACATTCTTCTTCTTCTTCTTCTTCTTATTATTATTATTATTATTATTATTATTATTATTATTATTATTATTATAATATTATGTAATTTTTGTTTGATCGAGCGGCAAAAAGCGATAAACTCTATGAAATATTTGAAAGACCTTAAGAATGTGTCATGGCCGTTAAACTTGGCCGTGATGGTTCTTCTTTAATGGTAAAACCCGCAAGTTCCGAAGAAACTACTCAAACTACTTTAGTTCGAGACTAAGCAGGAGTATACATGCAGGTCAGTTGCTCGTAAAAACATTTAGAATTTCACGTCGAAAGAGAGTAACCATCTTTGGATATATTATATTCCTTTTATAATTTATATGTTGAAGTATATAGCAATATATCGAGCTTATCGGAGTTCTCTCTCTTTCTCTCTCTCTCTCTCTCTCTCCCTGTCTGTCTCTTTTTTAAAGATCCTTTTCAGCACACGAAAGTTGAAATAGACTTTGATCTATAACTCATCTGGTGAAATTTTCAATTTCCCGCGTGGATTGACACGAACGAGACTCATTCGTTATTCAAAAGATCGTACGATCGAGAGAGAGAGAGAGAGAGAGAGAGAGCGACTGATCCTCCAGGGAAAGAACTTAATTCTTATGTCTTCGGATTTGTCTGAAAAATCAAATTTTCATATAACATCCTGACGTAATCGTTAGACACACGAAAGCGACCGCCTCGACGTTGAGAGAAAATCAAAAAAAAGAAAAAAAAGAAAAAGAAAAAACAAAGAAAAATCGAGAAGAGATACTCGACTTCTTTGATAACTTTCTTTTCTCTACTTTACGATTAAACGAATCTCTATCTCTCTTGAAAGATTCTTTCTATTTAAAAAAAAAAAAAAAAGAAAAAAAAAAAAAAGAGAGAAAGAGAAATTGGATTAAAAAAAAAAAATAATAATAACGAGGGGGGGGGGCGGAGAAAGAAAATAAAGAAAAAAGAAATCATTATAAATTTGTCCTTTTTTATTTATTACAAAAATTTAATCCAGAAGTCTCTCCATCGTCGTTCACTTCTCTAATCTTTCACGTAATAAGATCAAAGTTTTCAATCTCTCTGAAACATGCATACGCATCCAATCTAAAGGAAATAATACGTTTCTCAGTATTGTCAAATTGAAACTATTTCACTTTGATTCTCTTAGATACACTTCGTATACCCAAAGAAGATTTCCAGTCCGTTCTATCGTATCTTATTCTTACCCCAACATACGACCATCAACTTCACTCCAACTTCAAAGTACATCGCTCGAGTCCTTTTTTTTATTCCTTCCCTCTTCTCCTATTTCTCTTATTTCACATCTTGATCTTACGTTTCTCATGCGGAATGATTTCCGTTCAGGGATTCTTCATCTCTCTCCTTTGCATCATCCTCACTACCAATCCCTCCCAACCCCCTCCACCCACATTACTTTCTGTAGATCTTCTTCCTACGCGATTTACCGTACTTCGTCCCATTTTATATATATATATACATATATTCACATTCAAATCTAATTAATACTTGAGAACTTTAATTAAGAACTAGTCAAAAGATGATCGGCGATTAATTTTCAAAGGAGCTTTTTTCGTCTAATAAAAAAGTTCAGAACAAATTTTGTGGTACATTAGAGGGATTAAAGGATTTTTCTTTTTCTTTTTTCTCTCTCTCTCTCTCTCTCTCTCTCTCTCTCTTCTTCTCTTGTTTTTCTTCTTTTTCTTCTTCTTCTTCTTTTTGTGTTTTTTTTTTTTTCTTTTTCATGACAATCGAATCGAATGAAAAAAAGAATCGTCGAGAGGAAGTAAAAGTTTTATTTTTATTCTTGATCAACGATCGACGATAATATAATCGTTAAATTATAATACACAATAGTAGATATTCTTTTTAACAAGATAACTTTTCTTTTGCTTTTTTTTTTTTTTCTTACTAGTATATAATGTATATATTTATATACACTTTTTTATAAAACTTTTTGCAAAGCTTCCTATATATATATATATATAATTATATAATTACATATATATATATATATATATAAATATAAATGTGTTTGCGCGTGTATATGTGTATGTGTGTGTGTGTGTGTGTGTCTACGTATATATATGTGTGTATATTTTATATATAATTTGTAATAAAATTAAATTGAAATTAAATTCGAAACATCAGTTTGATTATGCTCAAATGTCTCCGTTTATCGTTATGTCAAGTGTCAGATTTTACTTTTAATATCTTTAACACCAGTTAATGGATAAACATATTTATTTGACAATCATAAGTAGGCGTATTTATGGGGCGTATTTGAAACTCGATGAGACGACAAATCTTGGCCAATATTCAAACAAGGATGATATTGACATTTCGAAAATATTTCATATAAAGAAATGATCGTAACAGAATGTTATCGTAATTCTAAGAAATAAAATATAAAATATTATTACAATACTATACCAATATAATTATTGAAAGTATTAGCATTAATAATTAAGCATTTCCTGATTCATATTGATAAAGTCTATTTCTTTCTTTCTTTCTTTCTTTCTTTCTTTTTTTTTTTCATCTCTACATACGAGAAATCCATTCCTGAATTTTTGTATAATTTTGTTACATTCTTTATATATATATTAGGAAATAAATGCTGTTTGAAAATCAATGATATTCATCTTACAAAGGAAAATATAAATAAAAATTTTGAATGACAATAGAAAAAAAAAATGACCATAACTTTGTATCTTTTATCTTTCATTTTTTTTTTACACACACACGCACACACGCACACACTCTCTCTCTCTCTCTCTATCTTTCTTTTTCCTCAATTGTTATAGAATACAATAGACATAAAATTTACAATTTGGAATAAACATTAACAACGCTCGATATTTTCTATCCTTCAAAATTTACTTTTCTTATTTATCCTTAACATCAATACATTTAATACTTTATGTATTTAATTACAATCGATTGTAGACCATTATGATAATCTTATAAGGAATTGAAAAAGTCTTTTTCATAATTATTAACACTTGAATAATTATAATACCACATACGTATGTAGTGTACAATTATAATTAAGTATACGATAGAAGTATACGATAATATTATAAACAATACTTTTATATGAAATTCGACTTCAAAAATGTTGTCCATCATTTTACAAAGTTACTGTCATGAATTTCGTTTTTTTTTTTCGTTCTTTATTTTTTTTTATAACAAGATTCGTATCTTTGAAATGCAATCATCGAAAAAACATTTATATTATTGTTGTTATTATTATTATTATTATTATGATTATTATTACTATTATACATATATTCATTTCATGTAATATACATCGAGAAAATATTTACGTATATATTATATAGGTGTTCTTTTTGTAAAAAGAAAATTCATTCGATACAACAACACCGATATTATAATATATACGATATATTATTAATATTATTATCAATATTAATATATTATTATTTATGTGTAATAAGTATACTAATGAAGTATACGTATACACATATAATGCATCGATATAACGTACAGTTTATCGATTAATACAATTACAAGTAATTATATATTATTTTGCTTAAGCGAATAAATCTTTTCTCCTTTTCTTATTTTATTCTATTTTCATTTTTTTCTTTCTTTCTCTTTCCTATTTATTTATTTATATATTTATATATTTATTTATTTATTTATTTATTTATTTATTTATTTATAGTTTTTTTTTTCTTTTTTTAATCAGCGATTCAATTTTCCCCTCGTTAATGTCGAAAATCCATTAGAGATTTTCTCTTATTATATATCTTATCTAAAAATTATTATTACGTCTTACAAAGAAGCACCTTAAGAATGATATGAATCATAGACAAAGTTCTATGATCGCAATTATTACGTATATAAGTATATATACACATATATATATATATATATATATATATATATATATATGTGTGTATATATATAGATGTGTTCGTGTCAGTAAAAAAAGAAATAAAAAAGAAAAAAATGAAAAGAAAAAAAAAGATAAGAAAATGAAAAGGAAGATAAGAAAAAAAGAAAAGAAAAGAAAGAAAGAAAGGAGGAAAGTGATCTCAACAAGTGTGATATGCAGAAATTTGCTCGTTTCAACTACTAGAGTCCGCTTAAAACTCTCGAGCTTGAAGGTTTTCTCCCTCTCTCTCTCTCTCTCTCTCTCTCTCTCTCCCTATCTATCTATCTCTCTCTTTCTCTTTTTTTCTTTCTTTCTATCTCTCTCTATCTCTCACTCTCTTTATTTAGTTAGAAACTTTTTTAATTACTTCGTTTCGCACATCGTTTTCCCGTCCAAAAATTTGCCTATCTACATACGAAAAGTTTCCCTCGTCGTGTTTCGAGGACGAAGGAAGAATCAAGTCCATCTGAAAGCATACAAATTGAAAAAAAAAAAAAAGGAAAAGGCAAAAAGAGGGAATCAAAAAAAAAATAAAAAAGAAATAAGAAAGAGGGTAAAACTGGGAATATATATATATATATATATATATAATACAATAGATTTAAATTTTACAAAAGATTAAAAAGTTTTCTTTTATTTATAATATTTATATATTTTGTTTTAATTTGGAGATTTGAAAAAACAAAATATATTCTTTCACGAAATTGAATTTTATAAATACTACTATAAATTAATAACTTTAATTATTCAATTATTAATATTTATCTTTCTTTTGTGTACTATTGTAATATTACATAGTAATATGTGCAATTAGAGAATATTATATATATAATATATAATATATATATATATTATATATAAATTTACATATACGTAAAATATATGTAATTTTAGTATAAGTAATATATTAGAATTTTCACGCTATATAATTTTTTCAATTTATGAAAATGAAAAGGTGATCTAAACGTTATAATTCTCAATTTTTCTTTTAACTCGAGAAAACTGATTAAAAAAAAAGGTACAAATAAGAAAAGAGAAATAATAAAAATAAATATCAATTCGTTTTCAAATTGAACGGGAATTAAATTAATCGTATTTTGATAATACCTAATCTAATGTCCAACCTGCTTGTCGCTTCATAGCGAGTGCACAACGGATAAGATTAACTACAACTTTACAATTACTGCATTTGACGTTCAATGACATGCTACGTGCATAAAGTGAAATTACGTGACGCAAATTTCATACTAATTGCAAGAAAGCAAAGCAGGCAAACATAGGAACGTATTTGTGTATATAATATATTATATATATACATATATATATATATATATATATATATATATATATATACATACGTCTAATAATATACTCTCTACAGAGACTACAGATCTTAGACGTTCGATGAACATTAACAATCCCTTGGAAAAAGGAAGAAAGCATATATCGTTCGAAATGAGAATATTTCTTTTAATATTTTGTATTATTCATTTTGTATTATTTTATTCATAAAGGAAAGAAAGAAAAAGAAAAAAGAAAGAAAGAAATATATTTAATTTCTATAACTTTTCTTTAGATGAAACATTAGTGTAAAAAGTTTTTTGAACATAATTACATCACGAAGAACAACGTGGAAGAAGAAAACGAATGTCTATCAAAAAAATGAAGAATTTCTTTTTATTTTATTATTATTATTATTATTATTATTATTATTATTATTACTATTATTATTATTATTATTATTATTACTTTCTATTCGTCGAGAATTCATTTGATCTTCTTAACTTTTCTCTTTTTAACTTCTAACTTCATTTAACATCGTCATAACATTTGTAAGAAAGAAAAGTTACAAATAAATAACAACACGATATAATTATCATTCTTATAATACAATCATTTGATCGTTTGATAATACCTTTGGTTAATTTTTACAATGGAACTTTATTTACCGAATAATTATATTTGTATGTGTGTGCGTATATGTAAGCAATGTATATGTATATGAAAGTGATTGTAATAACCATTATCGCGATAACATCGTGTTTTCTTTCACGTTGTTCCAGTCTTGCAAAGAGAAAGAGAAAGAGAAAGAGAATGAGAAAGAAAAGGAAAAAGAGAGATAGAATGGCACAGAGAGAGAGAGAGAGAGAGAGAGAGAGAGAGAGAGAGAGAGAGAAAGAGAGACAAACATACAGAAACGCAATATCGAAGACGAGGCATTTTCAGATCTTCCTAGTTAACACCATTTGCCGAAGAAATATTTTTCCAAGCTGCAAACATTTTCATGGGCAGACTACAAGCTGCATGTCGGTCGAGTTTCGTGACTTGGAGTCTTTGAAGGAATTCCGTATCCACCTGAATCGGGCATTTAATAATATTCATCTATTGGCATATCTCTCGGTATATATATACGTATACACACATATATATATATATATATATATATATATATATATATATATAATATATGTATTAATGTCATTTAATATTAAATTTTATTATTGAAATTTTCTTTTCTTTTTTTCTTTTTTTTTTCTTTTCTTATTTTTTATATGCTTTTGGTTTTGTAAATAATGCAGAAATTTCATTGCATTTATAAATTATACATGTATATTCGCATGTAAATTTTTTTTTATTTATATCATTGGATATTGAATCTTATTTATTCGAATTTATTTTACGGTCATTAGAAAAATTTTATCGAATTTATTTCGGCTAAATTAAATGCAAAAAATTTCATTGTCATTATAAATTATTTTTAATATTTTGTATTAATTATTGTCGATTTGAATATTGAATATTGAATTATATTATTGATTCAAATTTGCCAAAGGCAATGGAAAACTTTCGTTGCATTAGTAGACTATATATATATATATATATATATATTTGTAGATTTATATAAATTATTTGTCATTAAATATTAAAATTTTATTGATTCAAATTTGTTTGACTAAAAGAAAAAAGCAAAGAAAAAATTTTGATTATAAAAGATATCTAGATTAGGTACCTATCTATTAAACTTTTTCTTCCTTTTGAATGATTCGACATTCGTATAAAACATTCGAATAAATCTTCGATTTAACATTGAATAAATAAAAAAAGCATAGAAATCAGACTTAAGAATCGTGTAAAAAGTACTTGAAAAGATTTGCAAACTACTTTCCTTCAAACTTTTTATATCCAACCTTAATGCTCTACGATATTACTTTACATTTGTACGTATATGGACGCACAGGTACAAATATATCTACATATATACATACATACATACATACATACATATACATATATATATATATATATATATATGTTTTTTACTCTTAGAAATTTCAAACTTTTCTTTTATGAAATCGTGAAGTTTTACTTTTTTACGACTTTCATGATTATGGCAAGCGAACTGTGAAAAATTTGTTGACGATCGATGTTGGTAAATACACACATATGTAATACATATACAAATACATATGTATATATGTAAAACGTGATATAAATTTACTAACCAAAGTTTTCTCGCTTATAACATTCAACAAGATTGTTCATTCAGAAATTTTGTAATTTCTCTTCTCTACAGGTATATATATATATATATATATATATATATATATATATATATATATACGTTGTATATGTATATATACTTGTATGTATATATGTATGTACATAGATATCTATGTATATATATGTATGTATATAATTTGATCAACTATTTCCAATCTTCTTGTCTTGTTACAAACGAGATGCGGATATTGATACTATTAATTAAAATCATTCAATTCCTTTCGAACGAATAATGATAAAAATATCTTTGACAATTTTTGTTATACGTAATAATTACTTAAACTAAAATACCGTTGATCATTTTTCTCTTTTATAATCAATAACAGAATTTCTCGAACTTTTATTAACCGAGTTCAACTATCGAAAAATAATAATTTTCTCGCTAATCGTTCGAAAATATCATTGCTTTTAAGAATTAATTGAGAAAGGAATATAAAATTTATTTGATATTAAAAGATAAGAGTTTTTAAAACGTCGAACAAAGAAAAATAATAATTTTCATATAATTTTAATCAGAATCTTCGTTGGAATTTGTTCGTTCCGATGATGATTATAAGGTATACATCTTCAAAATCTTGAATTTTTATCAAAGAGAAAGGGGAAAAAAAGTATGACAGAAAAAAAGGACGAAGAAGAAGAAGAAAAAAAAATATACTAAAGCATTATCGTGTTCGTCGTAAAAAAAGAAAACGAACGGCGAAAGTTGACATTTTTTAATTTTCTTTTTTATTATATTTTTTTTTCTTTTTCTTTTCTTTTTTTCTTTTTTTTTTTTTTTTTGCTACTATTATCCAACGTATCGCGTCCAACCGCTTGTGCGTGGTTATTAGCAATTATAAGGGAACAAAATTTATAATTTATTATATACAATGTTGGCATTTCATTTGATATTACGATAAAGAAATAAAAAGAGAGAGAAAGAGAGAAAAATAAAAAGAGAAAAAAGAGAGAAAGAGAAAGAGAGAGAGAGAGAAAAAGATAGAAATTTATAATCGATATGTAAATATACAAAAAAAAATACAAGGAGAAGTTTATAATATATAAATAATATAGAAATAAAAAATAATAATAATAACAACAATAACAAACAAAAAATATATATATATATATAATATATAAAAAAAGCAAGTTGGCGCAATTACAAAAGCAAAGCGACATTATGCGAATGATACTTACGAGCAACAGATTCGCTCTAAACGGCACTGTGTTCTACGCAAAATATGAAAGAAAATCGCTACGACAAAGACAAAGTATAATATGTTAGGATCGGTAAGGTGGCGTTCTTTCATTATTTTTTTTCTCTCTCTCTCTCTCTCTCTCTCTCTCTCTCTTTCTTTCTCTCTCTTTCTTTTTGGTAATTAAGGTGAAAAGAAGAAAGAATTATGTACCCGTCCAAAAATATCATATTTTCGTATCCAAACGTCCAACGATCATGTTAAGATTATACGAAAAGGAAAAAAAATTGTAAAAAAAAAAAAAAAAAAAGCAAAGAGAAAGAAGATCAATAAAAAGAAAAAAGCAAAACAAAAAAGAACGACAAAAGAGAGAGAGAAAATAATTGTAATAATTTTTTCTTTTTTTTTTCTTTCTTTCTTTTTCTTTCATTCTCTCTTTCACGAGTAGGAAGGTAAAGGCGTTCGTAATGAACGAACAAGAAAAGAACGAAAAAAGAAAAAAGAAACGAAAGGGAGGAAGGAAAATAAAATGAGGGGAAAGGAAAACAAAAAAAAAAATAAACAAAAAGAAAAAGACAAAATGATTCAAAGAAGCAATCGAATGTTGAAGCATACCTTACGCTGGTAGTTCTGGTTTGACTCAAACTCGAGTGTCTTTTCATCGGAGTTCTGTAACCTCTTCTTGGACAACAAATCCACCAGCCTCCGCAGGCAGCCGATAAGAAACTTTCACGGAAATGTTTCGACATGAACCCATAGATGATTGGATTGATGCAACTGAAATGTTTAATCAATCGGCCTTTTTTTTGTTACTTTCTCCTCGGAACAATTTATTTATTTCGGTCGAACAATTTTAATCAAAAATATTATATATTATTGGTAATATAAGTGGATCGGTAATTATATCAATTAATCCAATAATTGTATTAACTTTATTACAATTAAGATATTTTTAAATAATATAATTTTTTTTACCGTATTTTATATAAATATGTGTATATATATATATATATATATATATATATATATTTATAATATATCCAGACAATTAATTATCCCAACATATAATAATTTATAATAATCAATTTATATTACGTACTGATAATTTTTCACAAATATTCATATACATATTGACCATTTCTTTTTAAAAAATATTTAACTATTTAAAATGTAATAAAAATACTAATCAAATAAATACAAGCGGTTTATTTCTCTCTCTCTCTCTCTCTCTCTCTCTCTCTATCTCTATTATCGTCATTACGATAAGTTTCCTTTTAATTTCTTGCAAGAATAATTGATTTTGAAAAGAGAACGCAAAGTTAACCGCTGAAGAATAAAGGTACTTTACTTTCCTTGTTAATATATATATATATATATATATATATATATATATATCTTTGATGTTAAAAGATGAAAAATGAAATTACAGGTCCCATTTAAAATAGAAACGATTAAAATGAGGTAAAAGATAGAATGTCATGGCGATTGAATAATAATCAAGAAACGCATTACGTTAAGAACTTTGTGCTCATAAGAAACGACCTACTTTTCCAATTTAATTATCTCTGAAGATTCCAATATGACATACTATGCAAATCTAACGAAGATCTATCACATTTTGTCGACGATAATGAATTTAATACGAATATTTCTAATGATCTATTTATTATATAAAAAAAAAAAAAAAGAATTAGGATCGTTCCTAAGTAATAAGTATAATTACGGGATAAAATATTTATTGAAAAAAAAGAAATAAAAATTTATTTCCAAATATAATAATAATAATAATAATAATAATCATAATAATAATAATAATATATCATATCTGCATTTATTTTGTACGAATTCTTTGTTCTTTCTTCCTTTCTTATCTTGTTTTTTTTTTTTTTTTTTTTTTATAATTCATTTACACCAATAAATTCTTCACGGTATTAAAACCGATTGTTAATATTATCTATGAATCAATCGAAAAAATCGAATATATTTCGTAGCATATCATTTTGCAATAATCATTGGATGGATCGATCAATAAGCAAATTAAAGAATTTTTTTGTAACAAAACGTTTTACTTATGTATTGATTTCTAAAATATATATATATATATATATATATATATATATACTTAAGTTTTTAAGAGTTTAAAGTTTGAATTGAAATTGTATACGTATATATGTACGTTCGAAATATAATAATCTTCTACTGTACGAAGAACTTCTCTAGTTTGCGGACAGACGGGTATAATCTTTTTAGAGAACATTTCTATCTTCTATTTAAGATTCGACGCGGTTAGATGTTGCTAAGCGTATTTTAAGCTCCTCCGGTTGGGTCATGAAGTGTTCGTGAAAAGCGGGGTCCGCGCCAGAAGGCACAAATTGTCCGACGAATATTAGCAATCTGTTTATTGTCACTTTATCATTTCATAGTCAACGGGCTAACAAATTTCAAGGAGATCTTTTTTCGATTCCAATAGTGAATCAATTTATATATATTGAATTATATACATTTCCCGATTGAAAATGACGTATAATAATTCAAACGACGATAAATTTTCTTTCCTTTTTTCTTCGTTTCCTACTTGCTTTTCTTCCGTAATTTTTTTTTTCTTTTTTTTTCTTTTGTTGTTTATTTATTTATTTTTTCTTTTCAATTTTTCTTCTTCTTCTTCTTCTTTTTCTTCTTCTTCTTATCACGATCTAAATTCAACGTCAATTTAATACAATTTGCTTATCGCACCAGCTGCTATATCAATGATAGCCACCAATTACATCGTAATCGCATCTTCTCGAAGCAAATCATTCGTTCAAATGGTCGTCCACACACCTCCTAGCTAGAAAGAAATCTAACGAGAGGAGAACAAGATGATGGATGTGAAGATGGTTTGATAAACGAGGATAGAAGCTCGTCAAGCAATTGACCAAAATAATTTCTATTTCCCTTCACTTTAATATAAACGTTTAATAATTTCGTTTGAGAGAGAGAGAGAGAGAAAGAGAGAGAGAGAGAGAGAGAGAGAGAGAGAGAAACAATATAGAAAGAAAAAATATTATTAAAAAATTTTCTTATTTCTGTACATTTGTTAAAAATATCAAATAAATTAATAAATTATAAGATGAAGATAATAATAATAATGATGATGATGATGACGATGATGATGATGATGATGATGATGATAATGATGATGGGGATGACGATATTACCTGTTGAAATAAGCCATTAAATGGAAAGCTGTGTTCATGTGCTTATAAATTCCCTTTCTCTGACGCGGTAGGATGTGGTAAGCTGTGAGCACGTTGTCGATTAATATAGGACCCCAACAAATAGCGAAGAGAACCACAACAGCTACCAACATCTTTACCACCTATAGAACAAATATTACCTAGGCTAAACGAACAAGTATGACAAACTGATTGCATCAATAAATAATTTCTAATAATTTTTCCAAGAAAATATATTAGAAAATTATAATATAATAAATTATATGATATATAAAAATATATGTTAATATAAAAAATATATAGAATAATATTAATCAATTATATGTTATTGCACTTGCTATAATTTTAATAAAATTCTTCTGAAAACAAATTGATTATATATAGAAAGACATATATATATATATATATATATATATATATATATATATATATATATATATATATTTATCATCTTTTATACATCATATAATATATCTATATAATATATAAAATATATACATATATATATATATAAAAACTAATTATATATTATTCTAGTTGTTATAATTTTAACAAAATAATCCCCTAGAGAAGAAATTGATTAAATATGCAAGAGATACATATACCTGTTTCATAGTTCGAGATTCTTCTTCCGTTTGGCCATTCTCTCGACGTGACCGACGTCCATTTCGCATACTAATTTGTCTCTGTGTCATTGGTATAGATTCTGCATCTACGTTGTTCGGATTGAGTCTGAAAAAGAAACGTAAAAAAAAAAAAGAAGAAACAGAAGAGAAAAAAAAGAGAAAAAAAGAGAAAGAGAAAATTGCAACGATGATACACAATGATTAAATCATATAATTAATGATGACAAATATGAATCGTTTTATTGCTCGTTTTTTGTACTTCTTTTTCTTTTTCTTTTTGTTTCTGTTTCTTTCTTTTTTCTTTTTTTTTCTTTCTTTCTTTCTTTACTTTTCTACAATATTAGTCCATTCATAGAAATTCCGTCAGATTCCGTTCGAAAGCTGAAAATCCAAGAGCTAACTCAGCAACGAAGAAATTGGAAAACGGGTATCTTGTTGCTACTCGCAGAGGCACGTCCGGTTCAGACAAAATAAACATATCTAGTTATCGTAACGAGATCGAGGAAGTGGAAAACGAAATATGTTCGCAGACACTCATACGTTCTTTCATCTACGAAAAATCAACAAAAGATTCTAATCGTCTTAATACTCTCAATCTCTCTCTCTCTCTCTCTCCCTCTCTCTCTCTCTCTTCAAAAGGAAAAAGAAGAGAGAAATTGAAGGAAAAAAAGAAAAAAATAACAAACAAAAAAGAAGAAGAAAAGAAAAGAAGAATAAAAACAAAAGATAAATAAAATTAAAGAAGAAGAAACCAAATGTTCTTTTTATATATATCCTAAATTTTAGGATACTTTTTGATGCGGCTTTGTTTACTATTTTTTCTTTCTTTCTTTCTTTCTTTTTTCTTTTTTCTCTTTTCTTTTTTTTTTTTTTTGACTCCTTCTCCTTTACTCTCGATTTTTCGCTTTTTAAGAATGACGTTTGTACATTTAGAGAAAAAGAAAAAGAAGAAAAAAGAAAGAAAAGAAAAGAAAAGGAAAGGCGCGAACATTTTTGAAATGGTTGCTCGTACGAATAAGAAAAAAAAGAAAAATAGAAGAAAAAGAAAAGAGAAAAGAAAGGAAGGAAAAAAAAGGAAAGAAAAAGAAGTGTATAATTTTTTTTTCTTTTTTTTTTTTTTTTTTTTTTGTTAAGATATTATATTTTTGTTAAATTATAATTCGTATCTCTCGACGATAATTTCGAAGATCGAATTATTCGCAACCCTATCGAAAATTGTGCATTTCATTTTTACGACTATAATCGAAAATATCTGCAAAATTTGAACGGTTCCAACATTTTCTGTAATCACGGATGCGATAAAAGTCATTAGTACTACTTTAGACGTTCCCTTCCTTCTCTTGGTGGTTCAAACGATCGATCAAAACTTTGTTGTACTCATTGTACTTTAGCACTGTATGAGTTTCACCAAAGAAATTCTCTCCTTGACCGATAACCTAATCACATAGAGAATCGAGAAGAGAGAATTCTATTCGATTCGAATCGATTAGGTATTCATTTATCTATTTATCGAACATTTATTCATTGAAATTCTTTTCAAGGTTGATATTGACAGCTGATAATCAAATTATATATGATACACTAGTTGAAAATTAAATATCATGATTATATATAAAATAAATATATGTATTTATATTTATTTATAAATATATATATATATATGTAATATAATTAAAATATTTAGAACAGTACGTTCAATGGATTATATAAGTTATAATAAAAATTCACGTTACAATTATATCATATAGATATATAAAAATCGATAATTCTTCTATTATTGAACTTTTCTTAACATTGGAAAATATTCGAGGTGGAAAATCGAAAAGTCATCTTAATACGCCAGCTAAGCGGTTTCATGTTCACTACGCATATATATATATATATATATGTGTGTGTGTGTGTGTGTGTGTGTGTGTGTGTGTATGATATGCATAGGATAATACATTTTACTGTGAACGGTAGAATATCTGAGGAAGAATTGAAGTTACAAAAAAAATTTTTCCTACAAAAGTTCTTCGATATAAAGGAACACATTGTGCGGTATAAATAGTTTTTGTGTGGATGGAACGATGAAAGAGATTTCAAGGCTATCGTAATTTTTTTAAATGAGACTACATATTCTTATTATCGCGAGAAGATAATTGAGATCAGTACGAATACAGCGACATATAATACTATAATCTTGTTATGGGACTAAGAGTATAAAAAAAAAAAAAAAAAAGAATCCCAAAATTTTGACAATTGACGTAAATAATAATCGACGCAGGAAATAATTACTGGATCATTTTTTTATCGTTGGCACTCGTTAAAAATATGCAAATTTTTTAATTGGACCATTAAAATGACATTTCGACGTCTCAAAAATACAGAATCTAATTTCGACATGGCAAATCTTTTGTTCACGTGCATTGATTTGTTCACAATTTTTGTGAATGTTTTCTTCACTTCGGAAGTCTTTTTTTTTCACGTACGGATTACGGTTATTATAAATTATCGTTAGATTCGTCTTAATCTCATCTATCAAAGAAAAAAACAAAAAAAATCTTTTATAACCTTAAACCTTCCCTTCTAACACAAAAATGTAAAAATTATTTATATATCATAATGTAATTCGTTTATGCTAAACAACTTTCGTATAAATATTTTTTTCATTGCTCTGATTATTCTTAAATTATAAGATCGTTAGCATTTAAATGTAATACTCTGTACACGTATACAGGGTGTTACATAAATATCCAAACATATTTGAAATTATGAAAAAGTTTATTAAAAAAAAATTTTGTACAGTACTGAATCAGCTA
>NC_060956.1:3735399-3760399 GCF_910589235.1 Vespa crabro | reverse complement strand
TCCATGGAAACGAGAATACACATAGGAAGGTAAAGCCACAGTGTAATAAAGGAGTACTTCTATCGATTAAACTGATGGTATGTGTTCCATTTATATGTTCCTATGTTTATCTGTATAAATAGAAACGTTAAAGAAACTCAAGTATTCGACATATACGAAAATTGTAACGTTCAATGTTTCAATATACAATTACGAAACCGATTGATCGACTTAACGTCAAATTAATTTTTCTCATTTTATCATGTCAAGCTTTTCAAATCATGGATGTTATTTATTAGAAAAAGAAAAAAAGAAATAATAAAAAAAAAAAAAAGCAAAAGAATAGAGCAAAAAAAAAAAGAAAAAGAAATAAGAAAAACACGTGTACGCGAACATCACGTAGTAAAATTACATGTATATATATATATATATATATATATATATATATATATCAATTTTTCACTTCTCCTAATTAACTTTTTTTCGACGTATACCAAGCATCCCCCATCACAACCCTCCTCAACTAACCCCAATCTCACTAAACCAACCACGCTGCTCCCCGCCCTACTTCCAAACGTAATCTCATGCAATAACTTTTGCTAATTCTCGTCACCCGTTAATCACGATTTGTTGCGTACAATAAATGAGATTCCACAAATACCGTGTGTATGAAATATTATTGTTACACAGTATGTAAATATATATAAAGAAAGAGAGAGAAAGAGAGAGAGAGAGAGAGAGAGAGAGAGAGAGAGAGAGAGAGAGGGAGGGAGAGAAAGAGTAATTATAGTAAAACGTTTATAATATATCAAATATAATTTCACGAAATTCCTCGTCATCGATGATACGTCAATAAACATTCATTATTACTTATATCATTTACGAATGAATAATATATTTCTAAACGAAAACGAATATTACATATTAATCTAAATAACATCCCATATTACAATAAGTGAATATTACTAGCAAATGTTTCTAATGGGAAGGACATTTTATTCGAACGATACCACGCCAATCGTCGTCTTTTACGAGAGATCTCAACAAAAAATAAAAAAAAAGAAAAAGAGAGAGAGAGAGAGAGAGAGAGAAGAGAGAGAGAGAGAGAAAGAAAGAGGGGAGAATATCCTTCGTAGTATAATAACCACGTCGACGAAATCGCCTAATGGGCCGTTGAATCTCGACGGATCATTTGCATGGCATTCCAAAAATGCGTCCATTTTCACGGCACTCCACGATATTCCTTCTTTTTCTTCTCTAGCTCCGTTCTCATGTTTTCTCTCTCTCTCTCTCTCTCTCACTCTCTTTTCATTTAAAACGTTCAAAAAGGGAAAAAGGAAGAAAGGAGAAAAAAAAAGGAAGGAAAGAAAAAAGGAAGCAAAAGAAAAAAAGAAAAGAAAAGAAGAGAAGAGAAAAAAAAAAAGGACGAGATACGAAAAAAGTTCAGTTCCTCTCTGATTTTCGGACTGTGATCTTCGTCGCGAGCCGATATTTTCCTCCCCGCCACCCCTTGTCCCTCTCCATCCCTTCCCTTGTCACACTCATCACGTCAAACCCCCCACCCCCATCCCATCTTTAACTCTCGACTATCAACCGAATACGCTAGCATGAATATAAATTGCTCTGCCACACGGGTTTTCATCGTGACCTCGACATCCGCCAATCAGTCGGCCACATTTTCCACGATATAAAAAGGACAAATGAATCGTCCGACTCGTATTTCTGCGATAAGAAAATTTCTTGTCGATTTTCGAGAATTTAATTCGAATTTAGAAAGGGAAGAAAGGGGAGAAAAAGAAGAAGAATGAAGGAAAAAGAAAAAGAGAAGGAAGAAAAAACAAAAAAAACAAAAAAAGAAGAAAAAGGAAAAGGAAGAAAGGAAAATTATCGCGGACAGCAATGAGGGGATAATAATTTTTATTTTGTTATTTATTCCATCCCCTCGATGATATATCAAACGCATGTCCATGGCACACCTACGGTTTTGTTTTTACCTGTTTTTATTTCTTTTTTTCTTTTTTTTTTTTTTTTTTTTGTTTTTTCTCTTTTATTTATCTTCACTTTTTATCATAATTTTATCGTAACGACGATGAAGGGATCTATTATAGTAAGCGCTTGAACAAGAACGTTTATCAATTACAACAGGACTAACAATTTTACGATCGAACGAATCGTTTCTATAAGAGTCAAATAATTTTTTGTTTCTATATTCGAGTGAAATTCGAATGAAGAAGAAAAAAAAAAGAGAGAGAGAGAGAGAGAGAGAGAAATGAAAGAAAAAGGAAGAAGAGGGGAAAAATATCGACGATCCTAATTGAAGAACGTAATAATCGTTATTTTGTTTGTTTTGTATAACGAAATAATTTTTTGTTTTTCTTTTTTTGTTCTTTTTTTTTGGTTTTTTCTTTCTTCTTATATTAAAGCGTATCATAGTTCTATAAATGTCATTGGCAAGAAGAACGTAATAATCGTTATTTTGTTTGTTTTGTATAACGAAATAATTTTTTGTTTTTCTTTTTTTTTGTTCTTTTTTTTGGTTTTTTCTTTCTTCTTATATTAAAGCGTATCATAGTTCTGTAAATGTCATTGGCAATGTTTTGTAGTTTTATTGATACAGTATTATGCTAATGGAGAAAGGATGTACGATGAAAGCTTTTGACAAAAAAACACGTTATTTCTTCTGCGAACAGTGTTAAAGGAGAAAATGGAAATATTTTTCTAAAAAGAATTCCAATATATGAAACGTATGGGAAAAACGTAAACGTCGGTACTAAATCAAAGACACTTTATTTCGAAGTAAAAAAAAAACTAGAACTGAAGAGACTAAAAAGAGAGAAGGAAAGATAATGGAAAGGATGGATATCTTCTTCGAGTAAATTTTCCAAGAAAATTTCATGAATTTTATTTGACAAAGACGAGAGTAGAATGTTCTTGATTTGAAAATAAATATGAAGTTTTTTGCAGGTTCACTGAATTTTAAAAGAATATATCGAAATAATATTTTTTTATTAGAGATCATCGAAATAATGTATGTTATTAAATTTCACATTCAAAATCTTAACGTTCGTTCTTACATTGAATTAATGATAAACATTAAAGTATTTAATTTTTAATAAAAATATTTGACAATTAATTTTATTGAAATATTTAATAATTTTTTATTAAAATATTTAATACGATAACATAGACATGAAAAATATTACCTTATAATTGTTTCTATATTCAATTAATAACTCTTATCTATACTTTATTACTTATATTATATTATTTGTATATTCATAAACAATTAACAATAAGTAAATATTCGTATATCGTGAATTATACAAAAGATTTAAGAAATTAACGTTCTCAATCTTACATCTTACCTTTCAATCGACATAGCTGTGAGTGTGACGACGGAGCAAATGGCCGAAACACTTTGCATGTAATGCACAGATTTACATAGGAAGAGACCCATTGTCCATGTATATGAGAAGAGCTTTGCGATCTGAAACGTTATTGAAGTTAGTTGGATTATTTCATGAACAATTTGTACGATGGATTCAATGATTTCATCATTTCTAACTTTAAATTAATTAAATTAGAAAAAGATCCTTGAGAAAAAGAGAAAGAGAGAGAGAGAGAGAGAGAGAGAGAGAGAAATTTCTTTGACAAAATGTTGTAAAAAGGGAAGCGACCGAAGAGTAAAATGAAATGAATGAAAATAAAGAAAGAGAGAGAGAGAGAGAGAAGGAAAAGAAGAGATGAAACATGAAATAAGCTACCCCTTACCCCTCTTAGGTCAAATTTAGTCTTTATTTAACGTTAAGAAAGGTAAGACAGCTCGTATTAAATACGTTTAATCAAGTTGTATTTTCACGAAGATAAAAGGTAAATTATGAAAGTCGTTAAGAGTATATTTCTTGGAACTCACTAATGAGGACAGTATGACACCTAATCTTGATTTGTAAACTGGGTATAAAGGTTCAACGTTTAAATCTTCGTTCTATAAACTTCGATGGTATATAATGATATCTTTTAACGAATACTATAATTATAATATATATAACTATATAACATAACACCTTTGAATTACGTTCGAGTATCCGTATACCCGAGAGTGTATATTAATTATATTTAATTATGAAAAATTTCTTTGATCATTCATATTTCATGAAACTTTGTGTGAACTTAACGAGAGGATAGAAAATATCTGGCTATTGTCGTTGTCTTTCTTATCGAATAAACGTACTACGGGATTACCGTAGGAGGCTGTAAATGAGATTAGCTATGGGATTAGACCGCGCCTGTAAATAAATACCTTTTGTAAGAAACAAAAAAAGAAAAAAAAGAAAAGAAACAAAAAAAAAAAAAAAGAAAAAGAAGAATTGTACGCTATAAAAATGATTTAATTTGCGCATGATGATACTCGACAAATATAACGTTTTTATTTCGAAGCTTACACGGTTCTATAATCTTCGTATTTAATTCTTATTACGATTTAATTTTTATACACGACTATTTTCATACGTCCCTTTTAATATAAGTTTTATACTCAATAGAATATAATTATACTAATTGTATATAATTAAAAAAAAAAAAAAAAAAAAAAAAAAAAAAAAAAAAAAAAACACGAAAAGAAAGAGAAGGGAAGTATCGTCGATCTAAAATTAAAAAGAATTGTCGAAAATTCCAAATGGAGAAATCCTTGCTCGTTTAAAGTTAATTAATGCGCGAAATAGTCGAGTTAAATGTAAATTAAATCGGCTTATTCTCGAATGCACCGAATCGGTTTCGAAATCGAAACTGTAAAGCCATTTACAGAAGACATTTACATCGTATTACAGAGAAAAAACATGGGATTTTATGCGAGGATATACTTGAACGCGTATTCTCATGTGCGCTTTTTGTCACGTGCTTACATAACTTTTCTTTCTTATATAGATAACATTATTTTCTCTCTCTCTCTCTCTCTCTCTCTCTTTTCTCATCATTTTACACGTAACATAAATATTGATACATATACGCACTAAGATTCTTTTAAATCGAGATACTTAAATCAGTATTTCAAGAAAAAAATTCGATGAAAATTTTCTTTAATATTGTCTTTTTTCTTTTCTTGTTTTTAAATAGAATACCTATAATTTTTTCTAATGGCGATTAATTCTATCAAAAAAGAAAAAAAAAAGAACAAAAAGAAAGAAAAAAAAAAATAAACCAGCAACTTTTGTCTGATCGAAGATTTTCTCTTAGAGCCATTATATCCTACAACATTTATCATTATATCCAAAGCGAAATGTTATGGCATATTTGGAAATATAGGATAGGAAATTGACAGGGCACGATGGCATAGAAAGGGACAGGAAAGGGCCGAACGTGTCAAGACAGAACAAGAAAAGACAGAACTGGTTATAACAGGAGAAAGAAATGGGAATAGGACGAATAAAATTGGAAAAGATAAAGTAGGATTGAATAAGATCTAATAGAATCCAATAGGATCAAATAGGACCAAATAGTATCTGTTATAAAAAAAAAAAATAAATAAATAAAATAGAAACTTCTTTGTCCTCCTGTCCTTTCCTGTTCCCATTCCGTTCTGTTCCGTTTCGTCTCATCCGTGTCCTGTCCTGTTCCATCCAATCCAATCTTATCCTGTCGTCTCCCATTCTATATTTTATTATAAAATATAAAGACTGTATAGAAAATCTGTTAGAAAACCATTGTTTGTTGTTTATTTTTTTTTTTGCATTAAAAAAAAAAAATAATAATAATAACGAAATACAATCATTTTGGTGAGAAAAAAAGAATTTTGTTTCGAACTTCTTTTTAAAAATACATTGTTTTTGAGTTATTGAGGAGTTTCCATTAAAAAAAATTCACACCGTATATATATATATATATATATATATATATATATATATATATATATATATATATATATATAGATATATATATATACAGACATATTGTACATACACATACACACACACATATACGCACATATGTTCCCTTTATGTCATAACAAATATTATAACTCGTCGCTACATTGATATAATATTGCATTCGATTCAAAAAATGTATGCTTAATATAACACGTATATATTATACATATGTACGTATATATATATATATGTATATATCTACGCTAGATATGACGATTGTATGCAGTACTTGACTTTGGTTTGCTTCTATGTTAAAAATGCAATTTAAATCAAAATATTTCTTGAAATAACTATAACTATAACTATTAAAAGTTTAATTGCTATTTTCTTAAATTACAACCTAATTAAATTTGTCCGATGATTACTCTTTTCTCTTCACTTTATATAAACATTTAAAGATTATAATAACATAATTTACAATTATAATAATGAAAATGATATATGACGTTTTATAAAATGTCTTTTTGATCTCGTTCAATTTTACTTTATTATAATATTTGGAAAATTATACTGAAAATGTAATAAAAAGACTGATAAAAGAAGAAGACAGTATCTTCTCAGATCCTACGATGCAATTTTCATTTTCTTGAAGAAAAGTATTATCACTGAAACTCAACACACACACACACACACACACACACACACACACACACATATATATATATATATATACACCCACAGAGAGAACAACTCAGCAACTATTCCTATAATTACGCTTGCGATTTTAGAGAAAGACGAAGAGAGAGAACGAGAGAGAGAGAGAGAGAGAGAGAGAGAGAGAGAGAGAGAGAGAGAAAGAGAGAGGAATAGTATGCAAACGTACACTTTAAATTAACACTCGAATTCCCAACTAGTTCAAATGATAAATCAATTATTTGTAAATCAATAAATATAACACTTGATTTGATAACGAGTTTTTACAATAAAAAGAATCTTTCATTCGAGTCTATACAAATCGGTAATAATGAAAACGATGTAAATAGTACGTACATTTATTTTTTAACATATTTCCACATCATTAATTTAAATAATATAAAAAGCGTTTTTTTTATAATTACAAATTGAAAAAAAATTACGATTACATTTAATACATTGAATTCTTTTAATGTATGTTAATTAAAAATTTTCGAAATATCGTACGAAGGCAAAATACGTATGCCTTTTAAATATCACAGATGACTCGGATTATTTTTCTAATTACCAGTTCATATAAAAATTACTGTAAAAGAAGTAGGAAAAATAAAAATAAAAATATTGCGTCGTAGTAACATTGAACAATATGACAAAAGATTACAATTATTATAGAGATTATTGTTATATAAAAAAAAAAAAAAAGAAAAAAAAAAGAAAAAAAAAAAAAAGAAAAATCAAAAACATTCATACAGTCCTCAATCGTCTTGAATCGTTTTACCCGATGAATGATTCGTATAAATCGCTTCAAGAAAAAAATGAAAAGAAAAGAAAGCGAAAAAACCGATAAAGAAAAAAGAAAAACAAGAAAATAAAAAACAAATAAAGTAAAGAAATGCAAACGAACAGAAAATTGTAAATAATAATATCGAAATTAAAATCGTTGTAAAGGAGTTATTGTAAAAAAAAAAAAAAAAAAAAAAAAAGAAAAAAAGAAAAAAAAAGTAAAGGAAAGAAAGAAAAAAAGATGACAGAAAAGTATAGGAAAAAGGAATAATTACAAACTTTCGCATAACGATTCACCGTGAAATTTTCTCCCCCCTTGGGTGGGATAAGGGAGGGATAGGGGGAATGGGGGGAAAGTGGAGGGTTATTTAAAAGCAAAAGTTTGAGACTTCAAAAGCATTTAGTCGGAAACGCGTTCGACAAGGAGATATCGCACATACGTAGTCGAGTACGAGCTCAAATGAAATTATGTCTCAACCACGAGGCAAAAGCTGCTACAGGCAGCGGGTTAATGCTCACTCGATGAGAATTTATGAGAGCATACTTGGCGCGCGCGGGCAAATAGAAGCTTGTTTTCGTCGGTCGGTAATGCTTCGAGAGCTTATATTGCCTCTAACTGTACGAGAAAGCTTGCGAAACGATTCACGAAAGCTCTCTCTCTCTCTCTCTCTCTCTCACTCTCACACACACACACACACACATAAATCGATCCTGAAGTTCTTTTCATTTCGATCATTATACAGTTAATAATATTTAAACGCTATGCAATTCATGAAACGATTTATCGTTCGTTGTTCGTCTAATTATCACTCGAAGAAAATTAATAACCGATATGGTTTAACGCGTACGCTCATCGACCATAAATTTATGATAAAAGCTCGAAGATAATGGAACTGCATAACGATACACATACACACACACACACACACACACACACACACACACGCACGCATGATAACAAGTTTGTATTTACAATGATACGACTAGTCGAACGGGAAGAGTTTTATCGGATTAACCTGGAAAATTCAATATCGCACGTTCAAGGCTTTAAAAATAATTAAAAAAAAAAAAAAACATAAAAAAAAAAAAAAAAAAACAGAAAAAAAGAAAACATCTAAAAATAAAAATTTAAAAGAAACGATTAAAAATTGTAACGAAAAATGATCTCTCACTCTCTCTCTCTCTCTCTCTCTCTCTCATTCATTCTGTACTTTCTCATTCTTCTTTATTCAACAAAAAACTAATTTTTCTATATCATATAGCTGATATCGCATAAAAAGTTAACGATGATCTTAAAGAGATTTATCATAGTTCAATAAAGGTCGTATAACGTTATCCGAGTGATCCAGAAGCGTAATTTATGATCTTGCACTTCTTGTACTCGACGTTTATACACTCCTTTGTGCATACATTGCGAATTTAATTTATGACCACTTCAATCGAATAATTTGCGAAATATCGTAAGAAGACATGATTATCATGGACCAGACGTTTTCAACAATATTTTATAAAGATCTATATAACGAATATAATTATTAAGTATATATATATATATATATATATATATATATATATATATATATATATATATTAAAAGGATCTTTAAGGATGTTTTCTTTCTTTCCCATTTTTTTTTCTTTTCTCTTTTCTTTTTTTTATGCATTAGAAAAAAAAAATCTAATCAGAATATTTCTTTAACTTTGCACGTCGAACGAGAAATCGCTCACGGGCAATCAACTTCTTCTTTTCGTTTGATTATATTTCTAGGATTAAATGATGTAGAAGGACGAAAAAAGCCATTCACGTTCCTTCGACCAAAAAGATCACGAGGTAGTTTACGAAAAATTGCTACGAATACGAATTCCACGAGATGCATTGAACCAAAGACAGATTTTTCCACTATTGTGCAACATGTGTACCGTCCATACCAACGAATTTCTATGACGGAAGATAAATCTCAAAAGTTTCTTATAAAACAACATTTTTATAGATCGATACAAACAAGACAATAAATGTTTTATAAAATAAAATCAAAATAACTATTTTCATATAGGATATCAAAATATATATATATATTTTTTTGTATTATTTATATATATATATATATATATATATATATATATATATTTATATATCATATAATATATATATATATATATCTTCGTCTTTACATCTAGCAAATTTAATTTAAATATCCTTATGAAGAAAAGTAAATATACGGAAATGGACGGTACATAGTTGTCGACTTCGGCAATAAAAACTCTTTCGAAATTGCAAAAATGTTTTAAGAGAAAGAGAGAGAGAAAGAAAGAGAGAAAAGAAGAAGTGCTTGTTCATTTTCGAGATACGAATGTTACAAAGCTCATATAGATACACAAGCTCACAAAGACTACTCGTAAACGTCGATTATTATTTTTTACAATGAGTGATATTAAGGTAGTCTCAGTGACCATGTACCAAACGACAATAAAATTATCTTACCTGTGACAAGAGCCGCACCTTCTTTTTGCCTCAAGGCTAATTTACATTTTGCTCTATATTTTATGAA
This sequence comes from Vespa crabro, assembly GCF_910589235.1. Taxonomy (NCBI): domain Eukaryota; kingdom Metazoa; phylum Arthropoda; class Insecta; order Hymenoptera; family Vespidae; genus Vespa; species Vespa crabro. The sequence goes on along the minus strand of NC_060956.1, from coordinate 3,750,535 downwards.
TGAAAAATTCATCACGCGTAATCTCATCGACATGAAATAAGTAGTTAAGGCGAGTCACGTGAAATATTTATTCGTTCGAAAATTCCTGCCATTTCTTCGTTCAATCTTAACTTAAAAAAAAAAAAAAATTATTCCAAAATTTTGTATATAATCGGCTCTGATAAAAAAAAAAAAAAAAAAACATTGAAGAGAGAGAGAGAGAAAGAAAAAGAAAAAATGAATTTCTTTCTCCTCTCCAGCCTCTGTTAACTCTTTGCACCATATATCGCTGAAATAACAATAATATTGTGAACTAGAATTTTTCAAATATCTTTTAATTAATAAAGAAAGAAAAAAAAAGAATTAAAAAAAATAAGAAATAAGAAGACAATCGGAATAAAGAAGCCTTCTTAACGGAGGGTTGAATGTTCTTTTTCCTTTCTTTCTTTCTTTTTTTCTTTTCTTTTTCTTTTCTTTTTTTTTTTTTTTTTTTTTTTGTATTTTTTCTTCTCTTTCAGAAAATGTTTTTCAAGGAGCACGCGTACAATCTTCTCGTAATTGGTATTGCACGACGACTTTGCTTGTTTAGATACTAACACACAAATTGCTACTTCACTGACTAAACGTCTAATTACAGGTGTATATATAGACACAACGTTCTTTTGATTATGTGAATTTACTTCTTAATTGGAGACTAATTGTAACAATCAACGAATTTATTTTTTTATAGAGAGAGAGAGAGAGAGAGAGAGAGAGAGAAAGAGACAGAGAGAAAGAGAAAGAGGGAGAGAGAGAGAGAGAGAGAAAGAGAGAGATAAAGAATTAAATTCGATCGTTAATTAATTTAACAATACACAGAGCATGATTATGTTATTTGATTATTGATTAAAACGTTATTTTATTATTAATTAAAATAATCGGAGAAGACGCGTCTCGTCGGTATGTCAACTTCAAAGCTCCTCTCATAGAATATTAATATTACTTCAGAATATATTAAAATCAAACTTGTCGATCTTTTCTTAAGTGCTCTTAAAAGGTAGTTTATAGCTTAATCTATAAAGTATACATGTATATATTATATTATATTTATTTCTTCATCCCCTTAGGTATAACAAAAAATTTACAAACATATATATATATATATATATATATATATATATATATATATGTATATAAACTTGCGTCGAATGATAATTAATGAGATTAAAATAAAAATAATTAATTATCGGTCTTAATTAAAAATCTTTTCTTTTTTTAATTAATTCATCGATTTGTATCAATTGACGATTAAATTTTTAATTGACTTAATATTAATTAATTAATTAATACGTATGATTTAATCCTATATCCCATATTAATCCTAAATACTTATCGATAAAAAATGAATCTCTGACTTTCAAATGATTGATCTCTTTCAAAATTGTAATTTTTAATAAAAATCGAATTGTAAACTTATAAATAGACTTATAAGACGCAAAATGAAGAGAATGGAAGATAAACGCATAAACATGATTCACTGAGAAGAATAGCCGTTCGCTAACGCGACAGATGCTTGAGGCGACGTGTTCGCCTAATAAATTGTCGACTACACGAGAAAAACGTATAACGATCGATCAGGATGTTAACCGATACTCGATATAAATTTTACCTCTCTCCGTAGATCGAAGAATCTAGAATTTTTGCTTGATTTTCTTTCTCTCTCTCTTTCTTTTTCTTTCTGTCGTGAGAATGACGCACAAGTCACGTACCATCGAACGCGTATATCGACTGAAAAGGTGACAAATTGCCTAGGATGCGAGAAAAAGTACTCGTAAAATTACGATCGAGTCTAACACTTTTTATAACAATTTTAGAAGTGAACACATCTCTCAAAAAAAAAGAAAACAGAAAAAGAAAAATTGAAAATGAATAAAAGCGAAAACGTGAAAACATAAACAAGACGTTAAATTAAAGAACACAGCGTATGCGCGATAGATCGAAAAGTGCGAAGAAAAAAAGAGAGAAAGAGAGAGAGAGAGAGAGAGAGAGAGAGAGAGAGAGAGAGAAATATGATTCTCGTGATCTCAAACGCATATCGCGACGGATGAAGATCGAAGATATGAAAGAAAAAAAAAAAAAAATGTAAAAAGAAATCATTAAAAGAAAAAAAATCGCAACAGACAGAAATAAAATATAAGAATAAGAAAAAGGGATGTACGATTTACAGATTGAAAAGTGTTGGAAGAGAAAAAGATAGAAGGATAGAGATGGGTTTGAATAATTTTAAAGAGATCACGTATCAGCAACGTCTCCTGAAAGTACTCGAAGCGATTGCACGGAAAAACAGCAGCAGGTGCACTTATGCACGAACTTCCTACTCGTACTTTCTCTCTCTCTCTCTATCTATCTATCTATCTATCTATCTATCTATCTTTCTCTCGTGTTTCGCTCGGATCGTCAACGTCCATCGATCTTCCCCTCCAACTTGTAAATGATGTCTATAAAGAGCAATACATGTCGTGTATAGAACACGTACACACAATACATACGTACAACACAGTAAATGAGAACTACATCTTATGTATACACATAGGAAGCAAAAATATGTCAAGGATTGTCTTAGAATGCACATTCTTTAAACAATATAACAATCATTAATTATTATAATAAAATTATATCTACGTATATATTATGATACAATTTCAAAAATTTCACGTATAACGTGATTGATATGTATAAATTTTTTTCTTATATTTTGTACTTTTAAAAATGTATGAAAGAATTTTTAAGAAGATCAATGTCATCGGTATGTTTTATAAATATTTATTGATCTAATGGAAAAAAAAAAAAAAAAAAAAAAAAAAAAAAAAGGAAAAGAAAAAGAAAACAAGAAAGAAAGAAGTAAGTAAATAAATAAATAAGGAAAAAAAAAAAAGCTTTAGAGAGAAAGAAAAAAAAATGTTAATATTAAATCGATTAGTAAATATTTATTTATTGAATTTTCAAATAAAAGTTATTGTTATTTATTGGAATATAAAATATTGATAACAATGTCGGAATATATTTTCAATACTTTTATAATTTATCTTATACATATTTTTATAAAAAAAATGTTTACGATGTTATTTTATCGATCGATCTAATGTAAACAATTTACGATTCATTCGTTTAAAATATAGTTAATATCAAGGATTTGATCAAACATTTGTCATACTCTAAAATATATTTTTTTTTCTGTCAAGTTTCGAGAATATTTGACATATTCAATAACAGATAAATGGATAGAAAATTATATTTTCTTCTTTTCTCTCTCTCTCTCTCTCTCTCTCTCTCTCTCTCTCTCTCTCTCTCTCTCTCTCTCTCTCGTTCGATAATTCAACAATTATGAGAAAAAGTAACTTAAACATGCCGAACGTACAAAACTCGATGAACATATTGTTTCACGTATATATATTGACGTATGAATTTCATTAATAAAATAGAAATTTCATGATAAGCAATTTATATTCAACAAACCGCAAGAGATTTGATTGTGAATGTCAGAAAAAGAGAGGATAAAATGGACGGAGGAGAACACGATGGGATATTAAAAATGATGACGAGACTGTCACAGCAAGATGTACCTCCTTATGCATGCAACATCCGATTCATTCTGTGTACTTTACATATATATCTATATCTATATCTATGTATGTGTGTGTGTATGTATATATATACATACATATGCATATGTACATAAATCCCTCATGTAATAGCTTTTCTATTCGCTGTTTTTTCTTGACCAATAACTAAAAAAAATGTGTTTTTATTTTTGAAACGAAAAATCAGTCATTCGTAGAACTAACAATGAGTTTCGATAGGTCAACCAATAACATATGAACTTTTTAAAGATATTTTTCGTAAGCATTACTCTTGAAGGGAAACCTGAAGAATTCGACAGATGAGATTCCTTTGAATAATATAGGAGCCTTTTCAATGAGCTTCATATGCATGAGATGCTTGACTCTAGGAAAGTTTGATTGTCTTTTCGCTCCTGTTTACCACCATCTCTTCTATCTTTTATACTAACCCATCATTAATGTGGAAATCAATCATTCTAACAAGTATCCGAAGTAACTTAAAGACAAGGATGAATAGATTATCACGTCAATTTATATTTCTAAAGAAAGAGAGAGAGAGAGAGAGAGAGAGAGAGAGGGACAAAAATAAATAGAGAAAAAAAGAAAACATCTTATTGGAGGAAATCATCAAATTGTCCTCCCTCTCTCTCTCTCTCTCTCTCTCTCCCTCTATCTCTACTTTTATATTTTTCATCTTCTTCCGAAGATCTTTGCCAATGAATGCAAAGATTCTTCGAAAGTGATTTAAATTCTTGTAACTTTGAAAATGAAGAACTTTCTACGATTCTTATCAAATACTAATAAGGACTAATTTTCGCTGAGTAATTTAATAATATTTCAAACTAAAGTGAGATAAAGACAATAAATTATTCAGAATACTTAGTGAAATTATATGGTAAAAGATTTGTTATTGTGTTCGTCACGATTCGAACACTCGAATGAACGAATATTCGAACTGGAAACGTTCCAAGAAATGTTTTCCGAAGACAAAGATATTGTATAAGTGATATTTTTAGTCGTTGACATGAATTTTCTGATCGTTCTGAATTAATGGCGTTCATTCTTTTTCTTCTTCGAAAAATTTCTTTCGACTCAATAAATGTCAAGATACTAATGTTTTTTCAAAAATAAGTATGTGTGCGTGTGTGTGTGTGTGTGTGTGTGTGTGTGTGTGTGTGTGTATATGTGTGTATATATATATATATTTTTTTTTTCTTCAAAGATCTCCTTTTCTTTTGTTTTTTTTCTTGTTTTTTTTTTTAAATTCTATTTTTAAATATCCCACATGAATATTTTCGGTCGATAACTTTGAAATTCGATTGAAAAGTCATTCACCGTTTGTATTATCAAATTTAACAAATAAAATCATAACAAGATTCGTATCGATATTCACAGACAATTTTTATGACATTAACATGGAAATAAAGAGATACGATATTTGATAAAAATATTGATTGACATTATTATTTCACCAAGTTTATTACTATTAATTTCTATTACAAGTAACTACATTCGATTATTATCATTATATTATATCGATGTACGGCTCGTTTTTGAAATGAATAAAATTTATTTAAATATCGACAACAGAGAAAAGCGGAAAAAGAAAGCGTAGAAATGAATTGTCAGATATTATAAAACATATGTACGTTGGTGTATTATTCGATTAATTGAACTTTTCTTTGAGCGACGAAAAAAAAAGAAATAAAGTAGCATTTGTTTACGTGAACTCGATATTATTATACTTAAAAAAATTGGATACTCTTTTCAATGGAATGTCCTATCTAATGTAAAAGAGAAGCAAGAGCAAAGGGATATCGGATCTTCGATCATAAAAAGGATTCTTCGTATCATAAAATCCGAGAAAAATTTTGTTATTCAGGTTAAAGATGTAGGTCATTTTCAGATGCGATCGATCTTCCGCAGATTACCCTTTTATTCTTTTATACATTTTTTCATCGTTTTATTATCACGCAAATCTTTGCGATAGATCGAAGGAAATTTTTCAATTCGTCGCTGTCTTCAAGTATGAACATATAATTATATGGACCTTTCAAAATGTCCATATAATTTTATATATTTAATTAACTAAGAAAAAGAAAAGAGAGAGAGAGAGAGAGAGAAAAGGGACAAAACGAGTCGAATTTTTCGAAATGAAAATAAATCGAACCATATTTGACCAAATTAAAAATAAATATTGGCGAATGAAAAACTCAAAAAAAAAGACTAAATAAATAAATAAATAAAGAAGATGACATAGTAACAAATAAAATTAATCATTGTCGTGAATATTTGAAAGATATTTTGTAAAAAGGTATGATTAAGAAAAGGATGTAAAGAAACAAAAAAGAAAAGAGAAAAAAAATCAATTTTTAATATCATACGTACATAAAAGCAACCATCACAATGATGATTATATTCACTTAAAGCGAAAAGCTCAATCGATTTGTCAATATAGTGAGCGACACGTACTTAGGATTATCAAGGAACGAAAGGAAAAAGTGCATATCCTGTTTTGCGATGCTTCAAGAGCCACTTCAAATCGGCTCGTCTCTTTTTACAATGAATAGAGATATACGTAAGTACATATATGTATATACAAGATTCCCATCGATAGATGTTCGAGCAAATATCTTGCAACTGGTTGATGTTACAAGAAAATTTAATCAGAAAAATTTCCACGACTTTGAATAAGTTACATAGAGTTCATGTAAAAAAGTTTCCTCCTTTTTTTTATTTATTTATTTATTTTCTTTTTTCTTTTTTTTTTTTACTCCTGACCTTATCAAATTATGAAGGAGACGACATTAGTTTCTTTTTCATCGATATCTATAATATTTTTTATATATTTGTATAGATCATTTGCAATTGAAAAAAAAAAAATATATATATATATATATATCTATATGTATATATAAATGTACATATAAAGAATGAAAAATTACTTTTCCTTTTTTTTTTTTTTTCCAATGCAGATTCGCACAGTTAATCATTAATTGTAATAAGTACGTTGAGCACGTTATAATTCATATTCATTAATCGATAATATTGTCTAATACATTAGCATATTTCTACAGTGACGTAAATTATACAATTTATTGATATGTTTATTTAAACTTTTTATGTATACGTCATTCTGTTTCTACGGTTCATGAGAAAAAAAAAAACAAAAAAAGAAAAACAAAAAGAAAAAACAAAAAAAGAAAAATAAAACGATAAGAGACTCGTTTCTCAAATATTTGTCACTTAGCCAAAGTCATTTTTCAAATCGACGATGGAAAAAGTTTATTCGCGTATTAACCGAGCAATCTACAATTCTTTCTTATTTCTCTCTTGGCTTTTTTTTCTTTTTTCTTTTTTTTTTTTATGACGTAAATCCTCTTATTATTAAAATTACAATTTACTGAAATTCTAACAAAAAATAATTCGAATACAGTTGCATCGATATTATATTATAGAGATTAAATTTTCTTCTCATCGTCCTTAAATTTATTTATTCTTTTTTTTTTGTTTTTTTTTTTTTTTTTTTTACTTTGCTCGAGACACCCTATGAATCATGCGCCATCTCACTATGATTAATTCGGATAAGATGATAATCTTGTGCATGGTGAAGGCAATTTTCTTTTTTCCTGTTCTTCTTTTTTCCTTTTTATCTTTTATTTTATTTTAAGAATGATCTACGACTATAGATGACTAATATCACATTTATCTATGTCTGCAAATATATTTTTCTCCAATGGACATGGATTAGGTTTACAATGAAATAGAATTTTTTTTTTTTTTTTATTTTTTTAAAGAAAAGTAAGCCATCACACTATGACTTATCCCATAGAAGGAGGAATTTCTATCTGACGAAGAAAGTACAATGAAAAACTCCCCTTTTCATATCAGCGTGATACAACGAAGAGGATAAAAAGTGTATCTACAAGAGGGGGAAGGGGATGTGGGAGGAGGGGAGGGGAAGAAAAAAGAAAAAAAAAGATTACCTTTCAAAAATGTCACTCCGTAAACGTTTGCGCATTCGTAACGATTCAAAACGACTTTTGAGTTTTATTCGAATCTTGAGATTAATTTTTAGCAACCAATCTACTATCAATTGATAATATTAATTAAGAAATAAAGTCTCGATGGGACGTCGAGGGATAAAATTTAATAGAATGATATCGTGATATCGCTTAATCGAAGAAGGAAAAGAAAATATTCTTCGTTTAGTTCTGCGAGCTAATTTAATATGTATGAACTTGTTACGAACGAGAGGAACAATAAATTTTTTTTATTGATTATTAGATTTTAGGTTTAAGAAAATTTATGATGAAAAAAAGAAAAAACGAAGGAAAAGAAAAATCATTTGAATTTCCGAAAATAAAGCCGACGAAATAATAATAAAAAAAAAAATAAACAAATATAACGACAAATTCGTTCTCGATGAATTAATTCAATTCCGTATATCTATCGAAAGGTAGATGCAACAGGTAGAAGAAACATGATCTATGTTAACTTAATACACAGTATGAAGCAAAACGTAATTACGTTTCTATTAGGAAAAGCAAGCGGAAAACGGGAAAACAATTTCGATATCTCAACGCACCAAATGTGTGTATCGAAGTAAATGAGAAATTTTATATGCGATTAAACCTCAAATATTATATACATACGTACGAAATTGGTAATTGTTTGACAATACAATTCGGAATTTCACAATTAGTTCGAAAATCAATTGAGAATATGTATGTGTGAGTGAAACGGAAGATAGTCAAACCATGGGAATGCGAGCTATCGCGAAGATCATTGATTAATCTTAACGAGATTATCCAATTAGACGTTGAATGTACCATATAGCGCGTGCTATGTACTATCGCTATACTTTTAATCAAATCTATATATATATATATATATATCCATGTATGTACGTGACATTTGATTCAAATGTTGTATACGAGATCTATAGATCTACTCTCTCTCTCTCTCTCTTTCACATAGACCCACCCAGATAAACACACAAGAGCAACTTAAAGTAGAAACTCATTGACGAAACACATACCATTACATAATTTCATGTGACATTCATAAACTCTATAATGATATTTTATAATAGAACTCTTGGAAGTATTTCATGACGTAAACTTTTGGATAATCTATTTAAAATGCTTTTCCCACAGTCCTTGCTCTTTCTCCTACTACGTGATTGTGTTTCGTATTCTCTAATTTGTCTTCTATAAGTTCTTGATTCGTGGTTTCTAAATTGTGAATTACAAATTGAATCGTTTTATTACGATAAAGTGATGTAACTTCATTATTTGAAAAAAAAAGAAAAAAGAAAAGAAAAGAAGAAGGAAGAAAAGAAAAAACGAGATAAAAATTAATTTGTTTATCATTTAATGTGAACTTTTTACTTACGAGCAATTTACAAGGAAGATTTAAAAATATCCTTATATGTGTATCTTGGTTAATGTAAGTTTAAATGAAATTGCAATATCATTTGTTATGATAGTAGTGGAGATCCACTTTTCTCAAAGTCTAATTAAAAAATAATAAATTTGATTTATACGAAATGAGAAACGTGATGATTTCGTTTAAGGAAAGCTCTACAAAATGCAGTTCTATAAGAAGGCAAAGAGCATTGATGGGAAGAAAAGAAAAAAAAAAAAGAAAAGAAAGATAAATTGGACTTTCAAATATGTTAGATGAGGTATTCAACAAAATAATAGATCGTATACTATTTTGTACAAAACGTATCAATGAAAAAAAAAAAAAAGAAAAAAGAAAGAAAAAGAAAAAGAAGGCGAAAATTTAAACGAAGATAGAGTCAGAGATGGATATAGTAATAGAGACAATAAGCAGAAAAAAAAATAGAGAGAGAGAGAGAGAGAGAGAGAGAGAGAGAGAGAATGAGAGAGAAAATGAGAGAGAAAGAGTGATAAGAAAAGAAAAGTAAAAGCAAACATTATTAGAAACATGGATGAAAATTAATTGAATCAATAAATATGGTCGCAATTGAAGAAAATTACATTAACGAGCATTACTCTTTTACCACTGACGGAATTACTTATCGTTCAATACCAAACGACACATTTCGCATCGTACGAGTTTCTCGATGATTCGTCGACTAACAAAGTGTACGGCCAATCATTCAATAAAACATAACGCGAAGGATGGCTTACGTGAACAGTGGTGCTCAAATTCTAACCTTTTATATATGACATTTTTTTCCCCTAATATTTTGTTATATACGTTTCGTCAAGAAAAATAAAAAAAAAAAGAAAAAAGAAAGACAAGAAAAAATAACATACGAAGATATCTTTAAAACAAATAATAATAATAATAATTATTATAATAATAATAATAATAGATATCAGAGAGAACGAATATGCAATGGTATATATTTCTGACATGATCTAATTTTAAATATAGGAAATCTTTTCTTTGTTTTTTTTTTTTTTTTTTTGGGAAAGAGAAAGAAAAAGAGAAAGAAAGGAGAGAAGAGGGAGAGAGAGAGGGAGGGAGGGAGGGAGAGATCACGTTACACGGTTTATAACCCTGTCAATGAGAAATACAAGAACAGACATACGAAGGAAGAGGCGAATAATTGAAATTCCGTCACCACCGCAATGCAACGTACGATGCCTTCGAGGGATGAATTAATGATCCTCAAAAGAGACATCCCGTTTTCTTCGACTTTTGATTCAATATTTTCATAATTTTCTCTCTTTAATACCTCTTCGTAATAATATTTATACGAAATATTCATTGGACAAGATGAAATTTTTCTTTTTTTTTTCTTTTTTTCATTCTGTCGACAATGTTCCATTGTAATTGATGCACGATATCGAACGATAAACAAAAGAAAAAAAGAAAGAGAAAAAAAAAAGAAAAGAAATAATATTTACAAGTGGTTTTTTCATCGACGAAAAAAACAAAAACAAAAATTATATATATATATATATATATTTCCAGCTGAAAAGATATGACGCCTCGTATAGAATCCGTTTATAACACTTTCAACGATACTCGGTTATCAAATTGTCAAGGATATGTGCAAAAAGCATAAAAAAAAAAAGAATAAAAAAGAAAAGAAAAAAAAAGTCAATCGATATTTTCCATTGGAAACTTATCTATTAACTCGTCTTTGAAACGGGGTTAAAATTTTCATTTACAAATGATAGATAAGTTAATCGAAATATATTGAGGATCTATCAATGATATCGTACCATTCAATGAAGCGCTCCTTAATCTTCTTTCTATTCGTTCTAAAATCATGCAATTCAAGCCTTTGATAATTTCGTTCAATGAAGGACACGAAATGAGAAAATTCAAGTTGCCTCGGCAAAGGATTTACAGCGGAATTGTCGAAAGCTAATGCGATATGAAATGGTGATGCGGAACGGAATAGAAAGGGTATTAGATAGGGACAGAGAAAGAGAAAGAGAAAGAGAAAGAGAAAGAGAAAGAGAAAGAGAAAGAGGAAGAGAAAGAGAGAGAGAGAGATCCATGAGAACGGTTGATGTATAAGTTCCTTCGCTTCCTTTACATAAATCAAAAGACACCCCTTTTACGGAAACGTAATTCACCGTCTTGTCTACGTTCTTGACACCCTCTAAGTACTTATTCGAGAGAAAAAAAAAAAAGAAAATAATAATAGAAGCATCGAATTGGCTTATTTCAAAACCTCCGTTCCGTCGAAAAGATTTAAACGATAATCCTTAAACCCCAGAATAATGAGAAACGATGAGACATCCTTAATTGATTGCTTATTACGATAAATATCTATTTAAATTAACATATTTATTATCGAATAACAAAGATTACCTTCGAAATAATGCCACATCACGTTCTCTCATGTTCTCTTTTTTTTTCTCTTTTCCTTTCCTTTTTATTTTTCTTCTTATTCTTTTCCTCATTCTTATTCCTATCTTCTTAAACGAATAACCATTCTTTCAACCTTTTTTCGCAAATATTTCACGTTACTTTAAAAGTTTAACGTTGTACACAAGTCGACAAAGAAGAAGAAGAAGTAGAAGTAGAAAAAGATTGTTCCACGACTGACAAGAATGGCAATAAAATAAAAAAAAAAACGTATGACGTTTTCTTCGTTAAACGAGAATCTTTATAAGATTGAAAGAAACTAAAAGAAAAAATCTTTTTGAAAAAATGTCACGTACATTATGATCTACAATGTAAAGTAAATGTAAATACCTAAATATATAGAATGTCTCAGGGAAATTGATTGAATTGTTGAAATTAGAAATGTTTAAAAAAAAAAAAAAAAAAAAGGAAAAGAAATTATATTTTACAATATCTAAATTTATTCGTATTAATTTATCCAATAAAAATAAACATATTTCAAATTTATTTCTTAAAGCTATATCTCAGCGTAAATATTTCCTACAATCTCTTAGTGACATTTTGTATGGTTTAACATTTCAACAAGAATGTTGATGATTTCCTCTCGGAATTTGTCTTTCTGTTCTTAGGTCGTAACAAATACGTGACTACGATGCATCTTGCTATTAAGATGCACTCATGTAAATAAAAAAAAAAATAAAAAAAATCACACGTCGATAGATCAGAAGAGAAAATCACTATGAGACTGCAGAAATGTATTCGTTATTCGAAGGATATAGCTCACTTGCTAAATGTCACATTCAAGAAATAAATTTGAAATATTTTGATTTCAAATGGCATATTATCTGATATTAAATTTCATAAATAAATTTATTATCCTATATTATTTTCTTACAAATATTTATATTCCAAAATTTGTCGTTTCTCTCGAGACACCCTATGTATACACTTGTCCCATATTTCAAGACAATTTATGCAACTTCTTTTTTTCAAGATGTAATGTTCACTTTAAGAATACATATATAAACATGTAGAAAACAAAAATAGTCAAAAATTTTTTTAATTATCCTCGTGCATATGTATAATATATATCCACAAATATATATCCATACATACATACATACATAGATACATACGTATATTCATTACTTTATATATATATATATGTTTGTGTGTACAAAAAAATGTGTTTTTTGTACATATTATGAAGTTAACACTTTCTTCGACTAACTTCATTCAACTTCATTAAACATATTCAACGAAAAAGAATTATATCCTATCAAGAGATACAGAATTGCTATTTCATCGGAACTCAGACATGAGCATAAAAAAAATTTGACCTGAAAAAAGTCACAATACTGAAGCAGATACACGGATAAAGGAAGTTACACAGAAAAAGAGAAAAAAATTACGAAATTGCCAAGAGATGTAACGTCGAAAAAAACGAAATAATTCATAGGTGTTACAAGTAAAATCGATTCTTCGATGCATAAATAACTTTTTATAACTTGACAGAGTTCGATTTTATTTTCATTCGCGACTCTAAATATCTAAACAATACTTAGTAATCAAAAAAAAAAAAGAAAAAAAAAAAAGGAAAAAAAAGAAATTCGTTTAAGCAATTCTCACACCGAAGGAAATCAATAAAAATTTCCTTTTAATTTTTATAATCACCACTCTAGATATCATTATATTTATTATTTAACATTCTCAATATTATTCTCATTCGTAACTAACTGAACAATAACAAAAAAAAAAAGAAAAAGAAATTATTTCATTCATTGTTAAAAATACGGTAGATCGTTTAAAACGAATTTGTATATTTTTAAATGGAGGAAAAGTTCAAAAAAATTTCTCTTTGTTTAAACCCATTTACGTATGAAATTTAGAGATTTAATATTTTCACGAAAAGTACCAGCTCACGTGAGGTGATCTTTCAGTATAATTAAAACTCATAACAACGTCCTTTGGCATCGGATCGCACCAGTGCGTCCTGTCAAATTTAATAACGTACTCATGGTGTCAAATGTCAAACATTCACGGGAATTCTCGTGCTAGGTAAATGGTACTTACATGCGAAATTAGATCATGAACGAAAATCTTTTGAAAATTAAAACTTTATTAACAATATATTGATTATCAGTAATCTTCCTGTCTCTCTTTCTCTCTCTCTCTCTCTCTCTCTCTCTCTCTCTCTATCTCTCTCTCTCTCTCTCTCTCTCTCTGAATCTTTTTCTGTGTAGATCATTAAGAATTATAAAATAAAAATAATCCAATTATTTTTTTTGTTTTCTTTATAAAGAAATGATTTTATAAACGAAAGTACAATATTATATTATATTAAGATTACCTTCACAGGTATACAGAAGATGATCAATAATAGATCAGCCGTAGCCAAACCACCGAGAAAAACATTTGTAGGGGTTGCAGGTAATGGTCTTAGTCTTGGGCAAAGGGTTGAGGCAATAATGACCACATTTCCTGGAAAAAAGAAAATCAAAATAATTTTATGGCCGATTATGAGCTTTAAATATTATTATACGAGCGTCTGTTTTATTAATATTTACAAGAGAAATTTATCTTGGCGAATATGAATTAATATGAAATGGCAACTTTAATATCTCACATTTAAATCACTGAAGTTATTGTTAATACCAATGCTATTACTTCTACGTTGTAGCAAGTTCAATGGAAATAATGATATAGCATAGAAATGTTATCGAAACAACGTGTACGAAATACCGAAGTTCATTATCAACGTCTCATTTACTATGAAATTCACGTAATAATATATATCATTGGGATATAATAATTATTTATGATCCAATAATTTTATCATCAAAAAATTAACTTCGATAATGGTATTAATCATTTGTATAATTAATCTTAATTAACGGTACTTATCGAGACTCTATTTAAAATCTGATTAAAAGAAATTATCTAATAACAAATATGATACATATACGTTTCGAACGAAATTCTATATTTATTAAGTGAAAATGAATAAACGAAGTTTTTCTTATCTTTGTTCTTATTAATTTATAATAAATTTTCTCATTAATTATGATAGAACGAGAATGTACTCGACTTATATGATTTCTCGTGAATTAGTTAAAGAAAATTTATCTTACATTTGGAAAATTTGTAAGATTGAAAATTATATTAAAATTTTTCTCTCTTCTCACATAATTTATTATCTTTTTCTTTTTCTTTTTCTTTTTCCTCTTCTTTTACCCTTTGTTCCTCTAATAATAGGAGATACAAAATTACTTTTTTATTTAATCTTAATCTCCGAAGTAATGAATATTTTAATTGAAATTTCCAATGGGATTTGCTAATAATTTGATTTTAATTAACACTCACCTATTAATCCAAGGAAAAAGGTTGACGAATAGACAACGAGAACAGGAGCCAGTTCCTTCCATCTGAATTTGTTGAAGGACTCATTCCAATCATAATCGGGAAACTTGATCGTACCATTTGTCACATTGAACATGATTGCGATTAATTTTCACTATTTGCGACACTTCGGAAATAAATTAGATCGAACAACGAAATAATTGTTTTCTATTTTCTTGTCTAACATTCCCGATTATTTAAACACAAAGATCAAAATCACCGAAAAAAAAGTTTTTCTCGTTGTTTCGACATCGTTTCATTTAATGTACAATCGTTATAATGTATCTTATAGAAAATTGTTCGATGTATTTAAAAAA